>NW_023597034.1:34651136-34679915 GCF_011947565.3 Pollicipes pollicipes | reverse complement strand
TCTGATGCTGCGACCCAGCAGACCCTGGAGCGTTCTGATGGGACGATGCAACAGCCCTGGGTGTTCTGATGCTACAATGCAACAGACCCTGGAGCGTTCTGATGGTGCGACGCGCAACAGACCCTGAAGCGTTCTGATGGGACGACAACAGACCCTGGGGCGCTCTGATGTTGCAATGCAACAGACTCTTGAGCGTTCTGATGGTGCGACGCAACAGACCCTGGAGCGTTCTGATCGGGCGACCCAACAGACCCTGGCATCGGCTACCGCCACCGACAGCGCGCTTCCTTGTCGTAATCCGACTTAAACACAAGTGCCCAACACATGATGTCATCATCCCCGTTATCTGAGCACGGAAATGTTCGTCTTGACCTGCGAGGAAGCGATACCGGCCGTACCAATGATGCACGTGATCCACGGCTACTGCCACCGGCGCCATGAGTTGCGCCATAGTCAACCGGAGCACCGTTTCCGCTCACGTGCTCCGCTGCGGGTCACGCCCTGTCGTAACCACGCGTCACGCAAAAGAGGTGGACAACAGCACTGCCCGCGCCATCAGCGGAAACAACACGCCACCAAGCCGCGAACCGCGAACCAACGTCATCACGCCGCGAGGGGTGTCGACCTCGGCCTTCGGGCCCGCTCGGGACCGGACTGTCGTTTCGTGACGCGCGCCGCCGCCGGCCGGGCGGCCGGCCGGCGGCGGCCGCGGGCGGGCCGCACGCAGGCCGGTGGCGTGTGCCGGCCGGCGGCGGCGGCGCGCAGGACTTGCGTAAGGCGAGGGATCGTTACACGCACGCTCTCCCGCGGCCCGATCAAAGCGCACGAGCGGTCGGAGCGCATGGGAACGCCCGCTCCGAGAGGCGCAGTCCCGCCACGCCAGCGCGCCGGGAAGAGAAGGCTGCCAGCTAAATCAAGCGATCGCGCTCGGCGACGCAGGATTCCATGCAAGGGAAGAGAAAGCCGTGTCCATGAGATCATGCTCTCAGCAAGAGAGCCGAGATAAAGGGAGATTACTCACGAGTGGTTCATCCCAGCGGCCTTATCGGGTCAGGCTCAAGGAAGGGTTGGCTACCACATGACGACGTTGAGGCTGCCAGATCTCTCCATCGGTGAAGATTTTGAGTCAGCGATTTCCACGCAGCTCAAAACCAGGCATTCCCTTTGCCACCTCCGCATGCCGTTTTCTCCCCCGTCCCTTGTCACAACACTGACCCAAGTTGAACGAAGAGACGAGCAGTGACTGAACCCCCGCTGGCTGCCATTAGGACTCCGGTCGAGGCCGCAGCGCCCACAATTTGCCTCATCGCCATCGGGCGTGCGGCGTCCCGCCGTAGGAGCGTGCCCGCCGCCGGCGCAATCGCCGCTAATCTGCATTGTGGCGACACTCGCCGGTTCGGGCCGGCCGGCTGAGTCGACCCGAGGGTGGCACACACCCGTTCGGATGAGACCCTCGGGGGTCAGGGAGACGGGCGGCCGGCGAGCCACCCGAGGATGGGCACACCGCCGTTCGGAGGAGACCCTCGGGGGTCAGGAGACGGGCGGCCGGCGGAGCCGACCCGAGGGTGGGCACACCGCCGTCGGAGGAGACCCTCGGGGGTCAGGAAGACGGGCGGCCGGCGGAGCCGACCCGAGGGGGCACCGACCGCCGTTCGGAGGAGACCCTCGGGTATCAGCTGCCAGGCGGCACGGGCGTGACGAAACATGGCGCACAAGGCGACAGCGCCGCAAAGTCGTGACTTTTGGCTGATTTTCCAGACAAGCTGCGAACGTACAATAGAAAAGGAAAACTGCAGGCTACACTGACAGAGACAAGACGGCGCACTCGCACGGTGCGCCGGCTATCTAAGGCTGTAATGACAGCTGGAATCTTTGTCAGGTGAAACCGGTTTGTTTGCGTTATCGGAGCAGCGAAAGCACTTATCGTGCGTCTACGGAGGGAGGACAATAGAAGAAAGCTTACTAAATACCAAGGGTGTCGTTTAGTCCGGGCACGTTAAGTGAATCCAGCAAAGCGTGATAACAGTACCATTTGAGATGTCCTTGAGACCCGGATTTTGCGAATATCGCGTCCATAGATGGCCGCCCGCATGTAAAAACAGGCATCCGGCTCGTCAAAAACAAGCAGGAAACTGCGCCCTATTAAACCCGCGACACTGAAACGCCTAGTACGGCTCAAACGTTCACGCGACAGCCCTGTCCGATACGTTCAGTCACTTTTCCTCGTTCCCCTCTTCGCCATGCATGTTCACGGCACCCTTGTCACAGGAGGCGTGCTGTGGCTGTCAGCCATGAGTCATAAGTCGGCCGTGAAGGATAATATTTGTATGCTTGGGTCGGATCCAGAGCAAAGCTTATTGGCTGCAATCATCGATGATATCGCTATAAAGAGGTAATTTGAAGTTAAACTATGCGGTAAACGGAGCACTGCTCGGCTAGCAACGCAAGGGAAAATGGGTGTATTGTGCTTGACTCAATGGTCAGTACGTGTGCAGTAAGCCATTGGCCGGGCCATTCCATTGTAATCTGTTGTCATCGGCATTGACAGTGATGTTATCAATCCGTGAAAGGAGCCACCTCCTCCTGAGTTGGACTCGAAATCAACTGGCTCGCGCATTGGTACCCGGAGTCCCTGTGGGCACCAATTCCCGTCACTGTTGGTGCCAGCCGTGATTCGCATCTGTATGACGGAACAATAAAACACAGCCCTGCCCCCTACGTGGCTGATTTAGAGAACAACCGCTGATAACAAGCCCCATCTCACCAGCGTTTAATTACATTACGTTTTGATCAGACCGCACAAAAATCGTAAGCACCCATTACCTGCCGCGTCTGTTTTCGCCGACACACAGATAAGCCACGTACAATGGTGTCAGCCACGGAGCCGAGGACCTCTGCCCATCAGCTGATTACTCCGGTATGCGTCCCGCGCGGCCCTAATCCATAATGTATGCCGTCCGGCCGGCCGGCCTGCTGTCACGAGAGGGTCTCCCCGGCGGCACGGTGCGAGCTTGCGCCGCCCCGACTGCGTGCGTCGCCAAGTCGTCACCGGTGGACGTGTTTACACGCACCGGGACGGCCGCAGCGACGCATTTAGAGCTGTCGAGTTTGGCAGGCTGCCAAGCTGGCGGCGCGGGCGAAGAAGAACCGTGACTGCAGGGATAAGGGCAGCCGGAGGCGATAGCTTTGAGAGATAACTTCATAGGGGAAGGGGTTGAACAGGGGAATTGGCTGATCATACCACCAAAAAACTCAAAATCGCACTCCTTGCCGAGGGTGGCACGTTTTCTTCCAAAAAAAAACAAAATTTCCTCTCAAAGTTCGGGGACCGCCTTCCGACCCCACAGCACATGAGCCGGCGCACATCGCGGTGGAGGTGGTGTTAGCCCCGTCCGCTGCTGGGAGGTTGCTCGGAAAAAAGCGTGCGCCAGCTGGACATCACCCACACCGTCTGGACGCAGCTGCCGCCCATTGGCCCGTCCGCGGCTGTTTGAAGGTCATCAACCCGGGATAGTAGTGGGCGGTTATTACACACGGCTACCGGGCGCTGGCGGACGCTTGTTTGGTGTTTGGGGTGGACAAAGCGGAGGTGGGGAGCCGCCTACCAGCCGTCGCGCGCTGTGGCAGTGCGCGGCACAGCGGCGGCGACCTGTTTGGCTTTTAGCACTGGCACGCGGCCACTAGCCACAGCGCAGGGCAAGTCGCTGCTACTTGGACGTATGTACGAAGTGTTTTGTTCTGCGTCAGAGCTTGAAATGGTTCGAACAGGATAGCACGTCTGGGGCCATACCCTGAAAAAAAGGAACAGACTGCGGCACACCAGCTCATTGTGACCAAGCATGACAAGGCAAGGCACCATCCTCTGACACGTGCAGAACACCAGCGTCACACACACACACACACCACACACACACACACACACACACACACCACACACACACGCACACACACACACACACACAACACACACACACACACACACACACACACACACACACACACACACGCACACACACACACACACACACACACACACACACACTTTCAAACAGGTTGTGATTGTCTCAGGGAAGCGGCCGCTACCCAGTGACTCAGGGAAGCGCCGGTGCGCGCCGAGGAGCCGGCGTCAGCACAGGTCACGCTCGTTAGCGGCCGCTGCAGCCGGCCAGATGGTCAGCGCCGATAGTTCCGGCGGAGCCGCTGACCCCGGCCTGTACACCACGTGCGATTTACCGCCGGCTCTCAAGTGGATCCACGACGCATGCCTGGAGATCGGCCGCGAGGCTCCACTGCCGGGCTTGGGGCGGGTTTGAGGCTCCACTGCCGGGCCAGGGGCGGCCCTGAGGCTCCACTGCCGGACCTGGAAGGCTCTGAGGCTCCACTGCCGGACCTGGGAGGCTCTGAGGCTCCACTGCCGGGCCCGGGGAGGCTCTGAGGCTCCACTGCCGGACCTGGGAGGCTCTGAGGCTCCACTGCCGGGCCCGGGGAGGCTCTGAGGCTCCACTGCCGGGCCCGGGGAGGCTCTGAGGCTCCACTGCCGGACCTGGGAGGCTCTGAGGCTCCACTGCCGGACCTGGGAGGCTCTGAGGCTCCACTGCCGGGCCCGGGGAGGCTCTGAGGCTCCACTGCCGGACCTGGAGAGCGGCCTCGAGGCTCCACTGCCGGGCCCGGGGAGGCTCTGAGGCTCCACTGCCGGGCCTGGGGAGGCTCTGAGGCTCCACTGCCGGACCTGGGGAGGCTATGGGGCTCCACTGCTGGACCTGGAAGGCTATGAGGCTCCACTGCCGGACCTGGAAGGCTCTGAGGTTCCACTACCAGGCCAGGGGCGGCTCTGAGGCTCCACTGCCGGGCTAGGAATGATTCTGGGGCTCCACTGTCGAGTCTGGATCATCTGCATTGCTTTACTCCGCGGAGCCCGACGGGTCAATTGTTTCATCACACCCACGTCAAGAACGGCATTTTTGTGGAGGGCTCTCACGCGGAAGCCTTCAGTGACCCGACCACGCCACCTTACTGAGACGAAGGTCCCGGCAAGGTAGCGTAGTCAGGTGGCCAATAGAGAGCAGCAGCATGCGATCAGGGTTTTGCGGGTAGCTCCTCACATGCCAGATGGGCTCGAACACGACTCGCATGCTCACATCAAACGCCCCCGCAGGCATGTGCAACAGATTATTGATCAAAGGGAAGAGGAATAACCAGCAACACGCTGTCTTGAGTTGAACAAAGCCACTCGAATTCCCGCTTGGAGCAAGACAGAGAATTTCAACATCACAGGCAGTCACCCCATCGCGGAAGCTTTTGTTCGCCCGCAAACGCGCGGAACGGACGGGCGTGGAGCAAGATCGCGAAGAGGATCCCGCCGTGATGGAGAGCGCGGTGTTGGCAATGGCCGGCACGAGAACGCTGTGAGAACGTTGAGAAGGTCGTCGTCGAGGTTTGGGTCTGGCCACGATATGCGAGTACAAATGCCAACGCAATTGGTAGTCACTGGCCCCGTTATTATAGAGATGGGTGCGCTTGTTTTACGGCATCCATCAGTCAGTGACACACAAACCGCGGCTGAAAACACTCGAGTTCGTGCCTATTGATTACTGATGCCTTGATGATCGTGTGATATCAATACATCCACGATTTCCAATAACTGAAGTGTTTTGACAAACGGCCTCTCGGCCACCATCAGTTATGAAAATCGGTATCATGGAGGGCAGACAACCGCTTTTGTCGTAAACTGTCCGATGGCCCACAAACACGGCACATTACGGAGCCGTTCGGTACAAAAACACAGGGTAACGAAGTGGCCAAGATGCAATCAGCGGCCGGCCCATGGGCAGTTGCAACACGCTAGGGGTGGCTCCCGTTGTCAACAACGCTGTCAGAGGCGGGACAGGCTCGGGGCTGCACGCGCCACCAGCCGCAGGACCAAACAGCGTTACGCAGGGCCCGACCGCGGACTCCCTTTCTCCAGTGGTTGATCAAAGGCGACTAACGGCTGCGTCAGAACGACACAGATCAGGGACCAGGTTTGGTCAGGCTCCTAACCGGTTGGTGAGGGCGCCAAGGCAGAGGCAGTCTCCGGCATTGGGTCAGTTTCGATGGTGAGGGTAGATTACGGGACGACAGTGGACAAAAGTTGCAGCAGCTAGTGCCCGTCCAGGCACCATTGCCTGATTACATTCCACCGTCACATCCTGATAAGGCTGTCCCAGGACAAGGTCTCTAACGTCATTAAACGTCTGTCGACATCAGTTCTGATTGGTTGTTCGGGCTTTCGGGCGCTTCGGTCGCACGGCAACAGTCGCCCATCCGTATCAGATAAGCAGATCCATAAAACCTGCTCAGATGTCATCTACTCCAAGTTAGTGTGACAGCCCTAACAATGCATGTACAATGCAACCGCACACGCAAAGGCCGGTGAAAGAGCCACAACCCCTGCACAATGCACGCCGCAGTGCCCAGCACTGGAGCCCCGCCCCGCCTCACCCCGCACCGTGCCCTGCAGAGGTCACCACCGCGTCGTCCTGCACTTTGCACAGGTCAAGCCCGGCGCCACACCCATACCGCGGTCATCGGCGCTGCCGTTCCCGGGCCGCCGACCCCGGCGCCTGGGGCGCGGCCGGCGCCCGTCCCGTGTCTCGTGTCCGCCGCCCGACCGGTCGCCCCGGAGACCGTCCGCCGGCCGGCGCCACCTGCATGCAAAGTGGCCTCTGCTCGCCCGTCGGCTGCAGAGCGCCGCGCCGCGCCGCCACCGGTGGCCAGAACCGGCTCCGGAGCATCGTCCTGCACCACCGGGCTGCTCGTCGGCCGGCGCGTCGCGTTGCCAGCGCCGGGGCGGCACCGTCGGCCGCCGCGCTCTCGGCGGCGCCGAGGCGTCATCGGCGGAGCGGCCGAACGGCGGAGCGACAGCAGCGCCGCGCTGAGCGCGTCGGCTGCGCTCGGATGCCCGGCCGTGACTAACGAGTGGGACCGAGCCTCCATCACGGGACCCGGATGCCTGCGAGGCTCTCGGCCGCGCCGCCGGTCGCCGGCCGCCGCTGACCCGTTTTGGAGCAGGATGCGCGCGCCAGCGACCGGCGGCGAGCGACCCATTTTCAGTGGGGCCGGCGACGGCGGCGGCGGCCGATCGCGCGGCGAAAACAACCGGCTGCCGGACCCGACTGACGGCGCCGCCACCACACCACGGCTCGAGACGCACGCTGGGCACCTGGACTGCTGGGCTGCTGGGCAGCCGGGCGGCTGGGTCGCTGGGTAGCTGGGTCGCTGGGTAGATGGGCAGATGATGGGCAATCGGGCAGACACAGGTCGACCGAACCGCAGAAATGTTTCAGATTTCGGACTCTGGTAACCATGGCAACCGCATATATTTTCGCGTGGTCGCAAGCCAGATATGATCCGCGTCGGCCTGTATTTCTAGTGTAATTCACATCGTGTTACGCCTGGTGACCGCAGAATCCAGTCGATTCACACACGCCAAAGTCTGGCAGCCAACGTGCTGATCCGCGCATGGGTAAACGGAAAACGCCCTGGCACTGGCATGCCTTTAAGGAAAGTCTAACAGAATGCCCAAGTACGAGCAGCCCGACACGTCTGGTACACCGTTCGCTGCATGACCTGGTCGTGCGCCCACTTCCTTGTATCTTTTGTTTGAGTGTGTGACATGATTCCATCCGCACGAAACTAGCGCTACGAACCGGCACACCGGCTTAAGTGGCTCAATAGTCGTAACACAGGTGTAACCTGTCACGGAAACACGCGCGGTGCGCGCTGGTGCACCAGCATCTATGCCATCACTTCAACCCGGTGCGAGACTCGTCTAGATCCCCGAGGCTTGGGAACAGTAGTAGTGGGGGGGGGGGGGCGAGGGGCTAAGCCCCACTGTTTGAAAGTGGCGAGAATGTTTACCGTTGGCCTGTTGGCGATGGATGATTGAGACGTTCCTGTGCCTATGCCCGCGCGCCGTCTCTTCTGTAGCATCTGGTCGGCACCCAGCGGAAGATTTGTTGTGACGGGACTATCTGACGGAGCGAAGATCATTCGCCGTTTCGGGCCGACGCGGCGGCGCAGAAGATCAAGCGATATCCCCCGACGAAAACGAGCCGCACCAGGCCGACATCCGGCTCCTCGTGGCCGGCCCATATCCGTCCCACTGCCGAGAGTCGCCTCGTCCGACAACGACCGGCCAGCCGACCCGGCCAACCGCCGCCAGCCTCTCCCCACCGCCGCGGGGTTCCGGTTTCGACGCAGCGGACGCAGCTGCACCCCCCTCCCCTCCCTCGGTCGCAGCCGCGGACCGGTGGAGTCCCGGACGCGGCCCACAACCGGGCCGGAAGTGGGCCGCCTGGCCGCCGGCCACCTCTCCGCCGGCGGCCCGCCGCGTCGGCCCGGCGGGGCAGCTCGGGCCGCCCGGACGCCGCGCGCCCCGCCGGCCCAGGCTCGGCAGTGATATACCAGCCGGCGAATCGGCACGAGCGTGCCGTTAAACGGGGCGTGGAGCGGCGCGGCGCGGCGAGCGCGGCTCGCCTCCCCGCCGGCGGCCCGGCGTGCGGCCGCGGGCGGCGCGTGACGCCGGCGAGCGGGCGGCACGAGCGGGCACGAGGCCGGCGCCGCGCGCCGTAATGCGAACTCCGCGGCGTTCCGGCGGCCTCGGGACCGCGGTGTTGATCAGCGATTCTGTGACCTCCGAGGCGATGCTGCTGCCACGCGGGGATCAGCGGTAGTCGTAACGGAAGACCTCGGGAGGAGTCGCATCAACTGCACTGGGATCTCCGCGCAGGTCGGCACTGCCGCGGGCGCCGTGGTTTTAGGTCGGTCAACGAACTGACAGTGCATAATCAGCGGTGAAGACACCGTGGACGGCTATGTCTCCCAGTGGTCAATAGTCCCGCAAACTGCCTGGCTCTCACAACACCAATAACTTAAATTCATCTATCCCAAAGTTACTTCCAACTGATCTTCTCACCTTCAAAGAGGGGTAAGAGGTCCATTTGGGGCCAGGCTCGGCCGCACATGCATGTGTTCTCATATACGCCACACCTTTCGTTCCTGGCGACGACAGTCACTTCCAGGTGCTCCAGCTGCCCATGATGCGAATGAAGCCTTTGCATGCGATCTCGGATTTCCAGGTGCTCCAGCTGCCCGCGATGAGAAACTATTCGCATGCGATCGGTGCAATCTCCGCCCAATGCTGCTGCTGGAAAGCCGCCCTGAGTCCCGTCTCCTCCGTGTGGCCGCCTGTAGTCGACTAATTGGCTGCCCGCTAACAGCGCTGTTACACGAGCTCCCGTCCAATGGGGCAGTCACGTCGGCGCGCTGGAGGCGGAGCATGCGGTCGCCAGGGCAGCGGGCGCAAGGTGCGGAAGATGGGCCTTGGTAAGCGATTGGCTGTTCATGTCGAACTGGGAGCTGCTGTCTAACGGAGGCGGCCGGCGCCGGAGCCGGAGCCGCGGAGGAGCCGGAGTAGAGCACGGGTTGCGGCTGGAGCCAGAGCTGTAGCCAGAGCCAGAGCCCGAGCCAGAGCCAGAGCCCGAGCCAGAGCCCGAGCCCGAGCCAGAGCCAGAGCCAGAGCCCGAGCCCGAGCCCGAGCCCGAGCCAGAGCCAGAGCCAGAGTCAGAACCGGAGCCAGAGCTGGAGCCCGAGCCGAAACAGGAGCCAGAGCCAGAGCCAATGCCCGAGCCCGAGCCCGAGCCCGAGCCAGAGCCAGATTCAGAGTCAGAACCAGAGCCGGAGCTGGAGCCCGAGCCGAAACAGGAGCCAGGGCCAGAGCCAGAGCTTTGAGTCAGCAAAGATGGTCCAGAGCCCGTTGGAGTCACGCCAGTCACCTGAACGATGGCTCCCCAGAAACATCAGAGATCGGGCACTCGCCGGTCCCCATAACAGCGCAGACACGGCGCCCCGCCGGGATGACAGCTCGGACGCAGCGTCCCGTCGGCATCGCGGCGAGCACACCGCGTCCCGCCAAGATAACAGCACAGAGACACGGCGCGCCACCGACATCAGAGGTCGGACGGAGCGGCTGCCCGTGGCGAGCACGATCAGGCCTGACGCCAGCTCGGGCAGCACAGACGGTCCTCAGAGCGCCTCCCATCAAACGGCGGCGCGGCACAAAGCTGTCCGGCGGCGGCTGTCTGCTGCCCGTCTGTCTGCTTAGCCACATCCGCCAGCCACTTTGAAGCTCAGAGGCGCGTCATGAGCGTCTCTGACTCCTCCGCCGAGCCCGAGCGGCCGCGTCCCTCCACCGCGGCCGAGCGGGCACGCGGAGCTCACCTGAACTTGGCGGCGGGGCTGCAGAAGACGCGCGGCAGGTCCTGCAGCAGGCCGGTCATCTTCGGCACCGTCACTGAGCTGAGATGCACCAGCTGACCCTTGACGCTGGCGCCGAGCCCGCTCACGTGCTGGCGCAGGTCGCAGAAGGTGAGCCGCGGCCGTGAGCAGCAGCCGAGCGCGGCGCCCAGCGCCGGCCGCGGCGAGCACAGCAACCGGGAGTAGCGCTGCTCGCTCATCGCTGCTGTTCGCTCGCAGCAGCCGCTGGTGCGCTCAGCGGAGCGCGGTCCCGCAGCCGGCGAGGACTGCGCGATCCGGCGACGGCGAGGCCAGCTGCCGCCCAGGTGGCGCTGAAGTCGGATGGCGGGTGCCCGGAGCCTCGCCAGCCGGCGGGGTTCGCACGAGGTCCTCTATCCCAAACGCCGTCGTCCGCTCGCGTCCGCGTGCGTGCAGGGAGTCGCCGCCCGAGTCCCACCGGTCTGCGAGCATCCACCCTCGTCCCGCGGCTCGACACACCCGCGATCCACCGTCGCCCTCCCGCACTGCCGACGTGCCTCAGTCTCGCAGAAAGTGTGTCCACCGGCGTCGTACGCACGTGCTCTCCCACGCCTCTCGCCCGCGCGACTGGCACCGCCTGGCTGCTGCTGCTGCTGCTGCGGCGGCGGCGGCGGCGGCGGCGGCGGCCCCCTAACGGACTGTCGGCCACCTGGCCCGGTACCGTGGGCCGCCCGATGTCGGACGCCGCCCGCCCTCCGGTCCGCGGCCAGGGTGACGGACCATTGAGAAGAGCGAGGCCGGCACCGGGGCAGCGTGTTGACCCCGGTCCACTGAGAGAACGCCGACTGGTGCGAAGGTTTTTCGTCTGGTCAGCGAGCGGGAGAGATAAATCGACGCGGGCTCTGGGAGATCTGAATGGAATAATCTGATGGCAGTTGACAGCTGAGGAAGAATCATCCGAGCACAGCCGGGACAGAGCCATCGCGCCAGGCGTCAACAGCCGCATCGAACAGCTCCTGGTCATTGACAGCGAAAGAGTCGAGAATGGACCAAACGACGTGGTCATTTTGAGAGTCGTACCCAGTTCTGCTGAGTTATGAGTTCAAAATCTTCTCCCTGCATGCACCACGGCAGCAGCCACATGCCGGGGCCTCGTCAAACCAACGATGGCACAGCGAAAACCGATAAACCTTCTGGTCGCTCTGGAGCGACGCATCACAACGGTGGCTACACGTCGTCGGTCCGAGCGGAGGAACCGGGCTCCCAAAAGGTGAGGTGTAAAGTTGGCGCACTGATTTACCGGTAAATATCACGACACGTTGTTGAGTGAGTAGAATGAGGTCAAGCAGCTGGCAGGTGGCTTCCGTTCCATTCATTTCACAACCATGTCATACATTTGACACACAGCTCCCCATCATGCTGGATTGGCCAGCTGGAACAACCATGCATATGGTTCCTGTTCAACTTGAATGCGTTGGCCAGGCCCTATGTCTGCCCGCAAACAATGCCACATAACGTTTCAAACTTCGCAAAATGCCCAGCTTCAATGGACTGGTTTTCCTAGGCCAATGCATGACAACAGAACAGACGGAGTCTTCGCCAGAACAAACGAGGGAGCGACCGACACACTCCACCCAAAACTCCTCTTCCATAGCACCAACACCTCGCATTCCAGAACCGAGGTAGTCCTCCAAATAAATATTTGTGTAGAACATTACGCACTTAACAAGTTTATCTACTGGAAGCACAAAAAACCGCAGCGTTTTGACACTTTCAGCGCGGCACCAGCTCAGACACTGACTTATTTCTACGGTGGATGTTTATTTGTGACTAGCTTTGAGTACACAGCGCGTCTACAACCTCTTGAATAACAAGACAAGATATGTGACTCATCGGTGCTCATTTTGATATCTGTGGCGGAAGGATGCAGCCGCCGGAGTGGATCCGCTGTCTATCGGGTGTAATCTGAGGCTGCACAATCCCAAGAAACGGCATCGCGACAGCGGCAATCAGTCGACAAACGCCCAGTCGATGACGCCGACGGACGACGCTGAGTCAGGGGTAAACACCTCAGCCGCTATCACCGAGCCGGCCTCGCACTGACCTGACCTCCGTGGGCGCGCCACCGGGAGGGGTCCACTGGAACCGCGAGTGCAGCACGGTGCCCATGGGGAGTCACAAGCCGACGCGACCGTGTCCGCCTGCGACTCGCCTCGTCACACACCACGGTCGGTATTCGCCGTGCATTCCATGGACGGCCGGTCAGGAGCGCGGCGAGCGCGGCCGGGCGGAGAGGTCCCTGAGATCGTGCAAGGTCGTGCTTCGGGCTGGCGACGGTCTGGCGGCACGCTCATCCACCCGGGCGTGCGGCGCCGCCGTCTGCCGCTGTCCTCGGCGCGCCCTTGACGGTGAAGCGACGCCGTCGGACGCTGCGCTGGGCGCGCCCCTGCCGCAGCCGTGCATCGTCGACCGTAGCCTGGAGACGGGTCGCCGCGGCCGAAACATGGCCCGCGGCGGCTGACCGCCGGCGCAAGAGAGGCCAAACTCGGCCGCCGCGCCCTTACTTATCGCCCGTGTGACCTCGGCGCGCCACCCGCCGGCGTCAACAGACGGTCGTTGTTTGGACGGCTGCATGGCGTAGCGCTCGTGGGTAGCGCTCGTGGGTAGCGTGGCGAAACGTGCCGACGGCCGGCGGACCGAGAGGCGCGCCATCCGCCGCTCGGAGCGTGAGACGCGCCGCCCTCGTCGCGTTCGAGCGGCCGCCAGCTGGCGTCATTTGAATTGAATATTAGCCCATCTTACGCAAATGGCCCGCAATCCTTTGGAAGGCCGTATCCGTGACGAAACGAGAGCAAGCCCCGCGACCGGATGCGTCTCTGTCTCCTCCCCCCAGCTGGCACGCTCGCGATCCGCCCGCGTCCTAACTCCGGCCGCCTTGCCGCCCGCGATCTCTGCGTAACAAAGTCACCTGACGTCACACCGTCACCTGACGTCACATTGTCACCTGAGGTCACGCCATCACCGGACGTCACGTAGCCATCCAATGCCACATCGTCACCCAATATCACACCATCACCTGGCGTCACACCGTCACCTGACAGCACACCATCACCTGACGCCATATAGTCATCCAATGCCACACCGTCACCCGATGTCACACCGTCACTTGAGGTCACGCCGTCACCTGACGCCACGCCGTCGTCATTTGGCGCCACATAGTCACTTCATGTCACACCGCCGCTCGGCATCCTACAGTTACCTGACGTCACATCGTTAAGTGACATCACACCGTCATATGACGTCTCATCGTCACCTGATGTCACACCGCCACCCGGTGTCCCACCGCCACCTGACGTCACACTGTCACCTGACGCCACATAGTCACCTGATATCACACCGTCACCCGGCGTCCTACCGTCACCTGACGTCACACCGTCACTTAACGCTTCGTCCAGCGCGAGAGCCGGCGCCGAGCCACGTCCGGGACGACATCACCGGGCGCAGATGCGTGCCCGTTCTGAAATTGGTTCGCTGCGGACCGAGGTCGTGAGCTAGCCCGGACGTGCCGCGGCCGGGACCACCGCCGACAGGATGTCGGCGGTCAGGAGCGTGTTCACAAGCCAAACACCGGCGTCCGGCTGCATAATGAGCGGCGGCTGGCGGCCCCGGCCAGATTTCGCCACCGGCTGCCGGCTGGTTGGTTTGGAATGTCGGCGTACGAATGTTCAGTGCACTTTAAGATGTCCACTGTTCTGAAACAGGCATCACTTCCGGCACCTGAGGGTGCGGATGGTGTAGTGGATAACTTGTTGGCGTTAAGGATAACTTGCTAGCGTTAACCGCTGCACGTTTGGGAAACCGGAGGTACGGGGTTCGATTCCCTGCGGTGGCCGTGCTGCCTGCCGGGGTGAGAGACAGGCATTACCATAAAATCTCAGCGTCCGAGTGCGTCGTAAAGCCCCAATGACGACGGCAGATCAGGTAATTTGCATATGCATACGCATTGTCCGCTAACAAGGCTCATTGCTCATTTGGAGCTGGCATGAATTGACTGCTTTACCACTTTATAATTGCTTTCAAAAGCCGCTGTTAACATACTGAATAAACCTGATAAAGCGACTGCCGGCAATGCTGACACAAATCCCTCAGGGATGAAAGGTTATATACCGTGGCCCGTTCGGCACGAGTATTCCCGTGCGTTTGAACAATCGGAAAGCCGTACATCTTCGAGCACTCTCAATCTCGGTTACTCTTACCACAAACACAGCCTTACCAACCAGCCGTCCTCTCGCACCAGTCCTGCGCGCCCTCAGACCAGCGGTGCTACACCCCCTCGCAAACCAGCCGGCTCGTCGCACCAGTCCTGCTTGCCCTCAGACCAGCGGTGCTACACCTCCTCACAAACCAGCCGGCTCGTCGCACCAGTCCTGCCTGCCCACAGACCAGCGGTGCTACACTTCCTCGCGAACCAGCCGTCTCGTCGCACCAGTCTCGCGTGCCTTCAGACCAGCGGGGCCGCACCTCCTCGCAGGCCCTGCCCGATCCGGGCTCCGCTCAGCGGTAAGGAAGGCGTCAGGGGCGTCAAGAAGCACCGCTGGGCGTCATTACAGGAGCTGCCGGCGTGGGAGACCGCAGCGTAGCCGGTGCCCCGACAGGAAATGAGCTGTCTAAGTGGCGTCGGCAGCGGATCCACTGGCAGGCGGTCGTCGTGCGCAGTCGCGCTTAGTCCTGTGCTTCACTCCGGGCAGAGACGGAAGCGATTCCGGAAATCAACTCAGTTTTCGCTGAGTCAGGGAGGGGTTTTACGGTAAGTCGGAACCAGAGTTGATGCAACCAAATCAGTCGTGGATCATCCCTAATATAGGTGAAAGTAGAGGAGAACGCTCGCAATCGGCAACTGATACATGCACCAAGGGCACCACAGCCATGTACTGGCTGTATACACATAATATACACATAATGTGTTGTTAATAAAATAAATGCTCCATTTGTGCCTTTTATGGTGATTTTGAATGGACTGTCTGTCACATAAGCTGTTGTCGCTGGAAATCGCATAATAGGTAGTACTTTATCACAAATCATAAACCGCAATCTGGTCTATCGTAATTCGAAATAGATTCCGAAATCGAGGTTTATCTCCTTAAGATATATTCGAAATCGACTCAAAGTTGCGTCAAGCTCCTCGTAGACAACGTTGGAGTCAACTCCATCCGCAGTCGGGATAACTTTCTCTGGAGCGGAGCCACACACCAGCCTGATCACGGCCTCCCGCTCCAGCCACCCTCAGTCGCCCCAATGCCTTGCTGTGATTGCCTCAGTCAGTTCTCCGCACGCGCTATGCAGTCTCTTTTAGGCGTACAGTCGACAGCCGCTTGAACTGCGTGCTGTAAACCATAATTACGCTCACGACCGCGCTCGTGGAAGCGGTAAATTTGACAGCCGTATGGGAAAAACAGCCATTACGACGTTGAAAAACAAACAGGGGATCGTAATGGCCGTGATGTAATGCCGTCGCAAGTCACCTAATATCATCAGTGCGTTTGGCGGTGCTCACCCGCCGGGTCGATTTTTTCCAAACGCATTTAATCGTTACAGGGAATGAATAATGGGCACGGGGAACCAGCCAGGTCATGACATCTGGTGGGACTAATTGAGATCATTAGGAAAGGGCAGCTTCAGCACTAATGCCTAAGCTGCGCTTCAGGTCTGTGCCATATACCGCAGGAACTTATTTAAGCCGTCGCGTCCCGGTCGAACAACGTTTACTAACGACGAATGTGGAATTACAAACATGTAATGTAGACCGACAAACATGTAACGTGGGATAGCAAACTGCAGAAGCTGCGCGAATATCGCATCCCACGAAGGCGAATGGCCAACGCATCTTTCACTTAGGAGTCCCGATATCTCGCCCTCGGGTCTCCGCCCCAGCTCACGGAAGTCTCACTGGCGTCCAGACCAGAGTGTAAGAGGCGTGATCGACGGCGCTTCCAGCTGACTGATCGGAGGCAGGTGGCAACTGATAACGAGGAAAGCGAAGGTCCACGAGCCCCAGCACGGGAAACCCTCATTGGTTCTGCCGAAAGCGAGAAGAAACATCCACCGCGAGAAGTGAAAAGAAAATAATTACGTCCATTCTCTCCATCCCACAACATGTTCACACTCACCAGCTATGGACCAAAGCTACCGGCGGGCAGTGTATAATTACTTCGCTGTCAAATTTAAGCCCAGCATGTCCATACAGGTCCAGCGCTCGTTTCTCCTCCACAGCGCCGTAGGCTACGGGTGCCAGCCATCGCTCATTCCGCCGCGTGCCTAACCCATTTCCATGCCGCGAGACAGATGCGCGTAACTGTACACCGACCAGAGCTCGCTCCGCACGTGGGACGCTCCTGATCGCGCGATAAGGACAGAGACGAGGTGCGGCGCGAATGCCGCACGCGTGCGGCGCGGCGGCGGCGGCGCAGGAGGAGCGGCGCGGCGACCGGGCCGGTGACTTCATCGGCGGCTGGTCGACGGATTCGGGGGAATGACCGGCGCGTCGGACCGCGGACACCAATTAGGCCTCACGTCACGGGCGCAGGGCCGGCGTCTCGCCGACCACCTGCCCGGAACGGCAGCGAGAGCCGACCCCGCACGGGCCGCTCCGCTGGAGGACGTGACGCTCGTGACGTGACGCTGCGCGTGACGTCTCGTGACGTCACGTGATGCTGTGCGGGAGGACCTCTCCGGCGACCCGTGCATCACATTGAAGACCTATGCAGCGTGCTTGGGACCTGAACACGCTCTAGAGCCATCAGCAGCACTCGGAAGATAATGACAGCGGTCTGCAGGGTCGGACGGACTGACCCGGCGGTAATTGCGCCACTGTGAGCGAGATCATTCCGTTCCAGGAACAGATGAGCCAAGGCAGAGATGGAACATCTGTCCCGGACTACGGAGACCGTTGAAGCGGACGGGCGTGGCTCCGACATGAGGCTCCGGCGGTCTTAAGCGTTTGGAATGCGATGTTCGGCACTGTGCGGGTCGCGTGGCCGCGCAGGCAGCGTGCCGTCATCAGTCTGCCATCGTCCGTCCTCCGTCATCAGGCTGTCGTCATCAGCCTGCTGCCATCCGTCTGCCGTCGTCAGTCTGCCGTCATCCGTCCCCGCCATCAGTCTGTCATCATCAGCCTGTTGTCATCCGTCTGCCGTCGTCAGTCAGCCGGCAGGGGTGGCTGCTGGACTAGACGTGGACCGTTAATGTCCCCCTCCCGCGCGCGCGTGGACCCGCCCACAGCACATCGCACCGCTCGTCAGAGGGCCGACGTCACCGGGGTCAACCAGGTCAGCCGTGAACATCGCGCCAGCTACGCGCATCACATTCCGATCACGCATAATGGAGATGCGTGAGAAATGGGTCAGTGGGAAATCGAGTGCCTTGATCGTCGGGGTTTCGGGACCAGCCGGGGTTTTGTAACCCTGATGTTCACCAGGTTACTGGGGAGCGCGTGATTTCGTGAGTCAGTTCACGAATGCTCGGCACAAGCAGACACCGCTTTCGTAAGCCGGGCCGGTGACGCGCATATCAGCATACGCACTTTCTAGCCTCTGTGACATGTGTCGTCGTCCTTAGACGGCAGGCGAGCTGAGACGGGTTGGGGCAAGGGGAGCAAGGTGCGCAGTAGATCCCCAAACAGGATGGTCAAAACCCTTCATACAGTCAGTTTTTGCTACATTACCACATAAATTCATATGACGCCATCACCAAAAGTGTTCGTTTGCGTGTCCTGGACGGAGGTGAGATGTCCATGGTGCGGTGTCAGTGGTTGATACAGAAACAGGCCGCCGTCACATGTAGCTGCTGCACTACCGCCTCGACCTGGCCAGTTACACTCCATTCTCGCCCTGCTCTGGTCAAGCACATTCCCATGCCCAACCCTAGTTTGACGACAGCCACGCCTAGCCTGCTAGTAAGATGCCATAACCAACTTCAATCAGGTGCACGCATGCATCCGCAGCATGATCTGGTCGACCGCCGCGACGCCCTCCGCGGCCCCAACAGCGAGAAAAGTTGTACGGCGAAGGGCTAAAGAGTAGGACAGCAGCTCATGGAAACACGAGGCATCCGGCTATCGGCACGGCGAGATAGCTAGATAACAAATTATTTACTTCTGTGTTTTCTCCTTTAATATGCCCATTAATATCGAAACGTGTCTAATGTATTCACACACTTTCATAAAGCATCATAACGTAACTCAACCCAGTTACTGTCGTTTATTTATCGACCTGATCTTCATAAGACATCAACTGTCGGTGCCCAGGACTCGTGGCAAGCGGAGCTCACCTCCCAGCCTCTCCATCTCTCCACACCTCACTGCGCTGACGGGGCTCTGAACGGTGCACCACGGCACCACGCCGATGCCGCAGACCATATAACCAGAGGCACCGTTACCGGACACAAAACCGCGCGCACCATGCCGCGACCGGGCTTACAGAGCGATCACACACGCAGAACGACCGCCAGAACATGATCTATGAGCCGCGGACGACTTGTTTCACCGAGATGTTGATTCGCATGTCATTGAAAAACCCCGTGAAATGGCTTACGGAGGTAGTCGTTAGCCCCTATGATCAGGTGCAGCTGCGATTAAAGACGGTGGAAGTACGTGCGAACGAGAGTACTGGAGTTTCTCTTTATGACACTAGCTAAGCCGTTTCCTGGCCTCCGCCTGCTTGTGCACAGTATTCAACTTCGCAGACCGGTTGGCGAGGGGTAAGAAGAGGGAGGGGATGGTGCGGCCTCCAGCTGTCGCCCCTCGCCGACGCGATGCTAAGCGGAAGGGGAGACGGCACGCTACTTCCGTTTGAGGGCAACCGCGGCTCCGGTTCCTTTCCGGGAGTGCACTAGCAGTCTGCGGCCCGCACCCCAAGGGGGAAGGAGGAAGGGGTGGAGGGAGTCTGCCGCCGTGACGCTGAGGGGGCGCCGGGCGCGGGAGGGGGCGCTGAGGTCAAGGATAGTCACGTGGCGCCCGGTCAGAGTTGACGGAGTGGCGCGTGCCTCCCAGGCACCGCCGCGCTGCTGCAACTGGAGCGAGTTCATTCGTCAGCAGTGCGTCAGGCGAGCGGCAACAGCTGCCTGTCCAGTGACGGAAGCGGCTGCCAATCCAGTGACGGCGGCGGCTGCCAGTCCAGCCGCTGCCTGGCTGCCTGTCCAGTGACGGCAGCCACTGCCGGTCCAGTGACGGCGGCCGCTGCCAGTCCAGTGACCGCGGTGGCTGCCGATCCAGTGACGGCGGCGGCTGCCGATCCAGTGACAGCACCCACTGATAGCTGCTGCTGCTGCTGCTGCTGCTGCTCTCACTGTGTTTACAATTGACGCCGTCATTCCGCGAGAGGGTAAAGCCGATAGCGTTCCTGCTGGCTCGTCTGTTTGTCCTCGCCACGTCAGGCAGATTCCGGACCGCACTTTCTTTGCGGAAACGTGGAGGAGCGGCGCAGGGAATCAACACCTATTAATAGAGCTTTGGTATGCGGACCACAACAATTCCACGGCGGATCGCGGCATACCGCAGGGCTCGCTGATATGTTAATTTTGACAGCAACAGTAATTGCTCTCCGTCCAGTCCAGCCCCGAGGCGTTATTGATAGACACAGAGCTCAATTTTGAGTGGTAATTAATGTGCCGTTTTGCGCGTCATCTCCCGCACTGACAATGTTCCGGTGGAATACGGACAACCTACTGGGCTGTTTGCATCAATCAAATGGAAACACTGATTGGCCCGATTGAGCTTTTAACGTGCCGCTGTGGAAAGTGAAATGATCTGAGATATCCCAGACACATTCTTCTCACACTTGAAAAGACGTCAGTCTCTCCTACGCCCTGATCAGATATTCGATTACTAGCGGCTTTCAGGTTGGGCAGGTTTTCTTAACAAGAGTCGGTTTCACCACGGGTAGGTCTGGAGGAATGCCGAACAAAAGGGGTATCCAGGTAGGAGGCCACTTCACCAGGGCTATTGCTTGTACTATGTCTAAGCTCAGGCCACCATAATGCAGCGCACGTTTTGAGCAAGGGCGATTAATATTGTAACTTTTGTGTATCGAGCTGTATGATATTGTAGTGTTATTGCATAATATTGTGTTGTGTAAACTTGTAATTGGCCGCGTTCAGATATCTCGACGTCGCGCGTGCAATGCTTGTTTGTTCTTTCGATCGAGCGAAACAACAGTTACAGCGCTAGTTCCGAAGCCGATGGTACGTGGATCAATTAAACATTGCTGTAGAAGAAATACCGCGCACCATTACCCACGTCCGACCAATAGGGCCAGAGGCTTCGATGCTAGCTATGATAACTGCTGACACACGCACAGCTAACGAAACCGTCAAATTCGAAAACACGAACACCATCTCGGTGCCTTAACTGGTTCGTGAACGCGCAAGCACAGGCCGGACAGAGTTCCTGGGCTCAAACCTGACTCGGCGGAGTTTTTCGTCGACCGGTACCTGGCCAGAGGATAGCAACAAATAAGGCATAGTCACCCTGCCACAAAGACAATTACTCAGCAACTGTGACACGGGCTTGGCCACGGACATTGTCTTTAAATACCCTTCAGTCCGTTGCCCAACTTCAGTACGCGGCCTCGTTCTGAGCCACCGAAGCGGTCCTCTGACCACCGAGCCGGGAAATCGAAATAGGCCTGCTGTAAGCACGCGTGGCATGGCGAGCATCCTGACAGCAAGAGCGCGATCCAGACAGGCCCGCAAAGCCGACAAAATGGAACGCTTTGTGTGGTCACAGTGAGCATACGTAAGCGTCCTTCTTCACGAGAATGGCCCGGCGGTGGGACACCATAATCATTGCAGGAAGACGTCCGGAAGGAGTCGCTGGAGGTATGCGCTGAGCGCTCATGCTCGCATCTCGTCTGCCACTTTTTCACTCGCGAGCTCACATAAACTTCGCGGTGTCACTGTGTGCTCGTGCCGCATCCTCGATCCTCCCTACAGTGAAGCTCCGTCTGAAATTTCCAGTCCAGTCTGGTAGATAAACGGGTCTCCGCCGTCTTACCAGTGGGCTATGACACTCCGAGGCGAGAGGCGGCAAGCCATCATATCTAATGTTACGCAGCCGACACGCCGACGCCTCTTTCCGTCTCGGCGGCGGTCGCTCAATCCGCGATGCGACAAGCTCCAGTCCGGCACAGCTGGAGACCATTACCCGAAACCGTCACGTAACCGCTGGCCGTCCACGGGAGTATAAAATGTCAAGCCCGCGGGGCACGGGGGACGGGGCAGCAGGCTTATGCGATCTCGCTCTGCGTGGGGTCGAGGGTAGGAGGCTTAAAAATAAATATTTCACATGCGAAACGTTCAGTCGGCTCGAGGGAATGAAGCGGCGAGGCAGGGGTGTGAGAGACGAAATGATGCAGGGCAATCTGTCATCGATATGGGAGACGGTGTTTGCGCAACGGCAAGACATTCATTGCACTGGTTACCCCCCCCCCCCCCTGCGCTCATCGAACACGGTCTGCATCAAGTGTGCTTATCCGAAAGATGTGCACCATCTGGCTACGCTTCATTTAATTACACTCCGGGTTCGATGCGCAGTAGACGTTTAATCTATTGTCTGACCCGTTTAATCATTTAGCGATGCCGTGCTCCACTCTGTTAGCTATTACTGACAATGTTGGCGTGCAACAGGCCTTTTTGTTCAGAGCCCTCGCTGGGTTTCCCGATGCAATCTATGGTGCAAGGGAGCTATCACATCTGCCGTCGATGCCCCCTTAAACTGCAACACACCATCATCATCATCGTCACATCCAGGTTCTCACCACTTACTATCCAATGCAGCCGCACACAGATGCAGTTCATGTTTGCATTTACAATTTCATATGTTGCCAAACGCTTTCGATTTCTGTTCAGTCTCTATTGTTAGAGCCCCTTTCAGGTGACTTATGAATCATTTGTTACAACGGTCGGCAATTCCGTGTCGTTGACCACCGGCCGGAAGATATCACTTCCGGTCAGTCGCATGTGGTACGACAGACAGCAGCAATGGCTTCATTCATGCGACCGCAACCACTTCAGTTCAACTCAGTTCGGACCAGTTTCTATGGCACATGTTCAGAGCATTTCGGTTCGTATCGGTTCTATACTACACGCGTTCAGTTCGGTTCGTATCAGTTTGGTGTCACATGCGTTGATTTCACTTCGATTCGTATCGGTTCGGTGCTACACGCGTTCTGTTCACTTCGGTTCGCATCAGTTCGGTGCTACACGAATTCAGCTCACTTCGGTTTGCATCGGTTCGGTACTCCATGCGTTCAATTTCTTTTGATTCGGCCTAGTTGCGACCAGATCCAAACGAGTGACTCGTAACAGTTCCGTTCGGCTCAGCACCACGCGAGTTCGGATCAGTTCGAGCGGGTGAGTTCCGCCCACTTCAGCCCCTTTCCGTTCGGCTCAGCACCACGCGAGTTCGAATCAGTTCGGCTCAGCACCACGCGAGTTCGGATCAGTTCGAGTGGGTGAGTTCAGCCCACTTCAGCCTCGTTCCGTCCGGCCCGGCTCAGTTCCGCTCACAGTGATGAAGCCATACGCCGTCCACTGACTGCGTCCCCGGGTCACCGGGCCTCACGCTCTCCCGGTCCACCCCCACCAGACGACACGACAGGGCCACAGCCGTCCACAGGTGGACCCCAGGCCGCTCCGCACGGGGCGGCCACCCGGCCACCACGTGACGTACGGCATGGGACCGATGCTGGCCGGCGGAGGCAGGCCGGGGAAGCCAACACATCACAGCATGACAGGCAGGAGAAAGGCGCAGATGTCAACACCACCGGCCCTTTGGGAGCTAGCCCTCTCCAATGCAACAAGAGAAAGTCAAAGACAGTTTTGTCTTCCACACTCTGATATACCTCTGACATATCTGCTTCACTACACCCTCGAGTACTCATGCAGTGGGCGTACGTGCAGCAGTCCTTGAGATGTGAGGGCCGAGCCAAAGGCCGCTGGTCCGGAGAGAAATGAACCCAGATCTAGGGCTAGATGACCGCCGATTTGTAGGCCCAATATGTTGGAAACACGCAAACAGGCCCATAAACATTGGCTTGGCTGCCGTATTAATAAGGCGCGTGGGAAGCACAGCCGCTGACCTGGTAATGCATGATGTCATGCATGACGCAGCCGAGTGTGCAGGCTGGGCGAGAACATAGCGGTACAAACGGCGCCGTGGTATTAGCAGCAATATTTTGTGATGTGAAGATAATTGAAGACCCAACAACCAGATCCCTACTGGGGTGTGATCATTGAGATTAAGAAACAAGCCAGTCTCAGGGACACGCCGAAAGGATGTGAGGCCCAGTTTTTTTTTAAAGAAAATGACCCGGCGTTGTAGGAAAAAAACTGTATTGATGATGGGGATGTCCTGACTGAGCACATTTCGGTAAACCTTTATTTTTTACTGGGCACTTATTGGCTACTGAAGCTTGTGTTGACATTATGCATTCCTTCTGATGCTTTTTGGATGCTGTCTGACATGCACCAGAATCTTTTTCCTCAAAATTCGGATTTCAAAAGCATTCTTTGCGTCACGACCAGTGGGAATGCTCTGCTTTACGCGTCAGCATCGGTGTTTAAACCTCCTTCACCTGACCCGGGTCCTTGAACCCCCGTGTATTTTATAGCCACTAGCTCGTCACCGTTTGACCTCCAGCAGTCTACCCAGTCCGGCTGACCCAGGCCATGGGTCACTGTTGCGGCCGACCCAGCGTGGAGGGGAAGGGAGGAGGGGCGGAGAATGATGCAGGGGCTGCAGACGGCAGCGAGACGGGACAGAGAAGCGGTGGGGATGGCAGGACGACAAAACGGCGGGACACGGGACCTCAACAGTACAAGTCAGCACAGCGGGGGCAGCGAGACAGTGGGATGGTGGAACAGCCGGAGAACGGGGCAGCGGGACTCCGGCGCATCGAGACGGTATGCTATGGGACACAGCCGACAGCAGGAGGACACCAAGCTGGAACAACGGGATTCCCAGTTGGCCAGAACAGCGGAACACAGGAGACCATGACTGCGCGGCGCAGATGCAGGAGACGCCGAGACCGCGTGGGGACAGGACAGCGAGGCACTGAGACTGCCGAATAGCGGGGGGAGTCGTGCAGGGAGTCACGGGACGGTGTCATGATGGGGCAGTGCGGCAGCGAGGTGGTGACACACACCGCGATAGTGCGGTCGCGGGATACCGATTTAAACGGGGCTTCGCGCATCAGAGCGGTGCGACGGCAGTGCATGGGAACGACAGGGAAGGGCATCAAGAGGGCATCGGGACGGCAGGGTATCAGGATATCTAGACCGGAAGCCGGCCAGCGGGACGGCGGGAAGCGCTCTCTCTCCGCCCTGCCGGCAGGGAATGTCCGGGGTACTGCGGGGTTGAGGGCGCTGCCCTGTCCACGGGGACCCGAGGGGCTGCAGAGCCAAACGCAGTCAGAAGTCAGTGCATCGGAGTCAAACAGGCCCAGTGGCCTGTTTGACTACGATGCACACCAGACAGACGCACGCCCGAAGCTTGGTATCTGTTTGGAGGGCATTCCACCGACGCTTGTCTCAGTCCTTCCATATATGACTCCAACCACCAAAAAATAAAAAAGCATCAGCAAATTGCCAATAAAACTTTACGCGGTGGGAAAAATCGATCTTTGCACAAAGCCCTTCGTCAACCTTCTTGACTTGCCGCTTGTCGACGGACGTAGCCGGCCTAGTCCAGATGGCGTGTTTTCTCGACCTAAACGTAGTATACTGACCTTCCCAGACCCGGGAGAGCGCTACATCCGCTAGCTCACCCGATCTAAGCCTGCGCTCACCTGACCTGACCGAGAGCCACCGGGGCCGACTAAGGCCGCAGCAGCTAGCTGGACTTTCTTCCCCACGTTTTGCCTGGTGACGTGGCGTGCGCTCAGGGCCAGCTGCCCACAGGCCTGGGTCAGCGGTCCGCCTGACCGCCAGTAGGTCGACGCCTGATGGGCCTGTCCACAGGTCTCCCCAAGGTCCGGAGGGCGGCCACCGCTCGTCGGCGAGGCAGGGACCGAGGGTCATGCCCGCCATTCCTTCACTACTTCGGTTTAGAATGAGGACATCATATCAGTGTGTCGGACGGGGGCGTGAGCAGACTTCTCAATAGGGGCTGGGGGTATTCAGGCACAGGCAAGATCAACTGAGTACCTAGGTTGTGTGCCCGCGCGCAGGAGATTTCTTGCGTGACGTAACGCAAAACTGCATGTTCTTGATCTGCTCAGCTCTTCATGCCTTCTTTAATATTGAATCGCCGACATTTATTCACGGACATAGTTATACATGGCATAGGTCTGGTTAGGGGGTGGGGGGCATGCACCCCAGGGGACTTTTACAATCGTACGTCCCTGAGACAAAGTCATCAGCCAGTCGAGACGAGAACTGCCCCTTGGATCCGCAGGTCCCCGAAGCATGGGTAAAAAGCCTGTACAGCCTCTCGGCGTAACATGTTAAAAAAATTATGGGGTTTGGCGGGCTCTCAAGCAGGAAGATTAACAACAGGATTACCTTCAAGATTCTAAAAGTGAGATCATCAAAGTTGCATCATATTTTTTGGCCTAAGCTACGTGCCGAGAGCGTGGGTTTGTATAACAGCAATTGTACTTCGTAACAAGACACTTTTTGGCTAATACAAAATGCGGCACATGCCTCCAGGTTGGCAGCCGTCATACAGGCAACACCATGCTATCTCCGCTTAAACTGGTATAATTTCGATTTTGAAATTTATGCATTCTGCTACAAGCCTAAGGCCAGAGTAAGCGACATAGAATGGTCAGCGGCATGACAACAAAAGCGAAAAGGGTCGATTAAAAATAACAAGCCCCTGCTGGCATTAATGATCCCAACATAAGTGTGTTTAATGAACATACTGTGGCGAGATCCTGAAGCTGAAATGTCGCTTCTCAGGTAACCTAACATGCGTAAAAACAACATGTATCCTAGCAACATTGATACTTGTTCCATGTTCAGCTTCGTATCCGTGCCTATTTGGATTCCAAAGCAATTACCCATTGGAACCAATTGAATCTTCAAACTAGATTGGTGATTTTAGGTCTTATTATGACATACACGTAAACGAGCCTGAAAATCTTCAGCCTATAGTCCGCTTCCATGTATTTTTCCTCAAAAACGTTTTACTAATAAGCTTGCGACGTTTACTGTCCCATCCATGATGTTTGCCTATTACAGAAATCGGTTTGCACAACCTACAACCTTTTGTGCCATGAGCTCGATTCTTAGCTCACCACGGAGAATCTCATCCTAATGACGACTGAGGCAAAGAGCAGAGCAATAATCAAATTTCGCTGATATGGATACTGATTTAAGTGGGGGAATGTTTTGGCACTTGGCACCTGTGCAATTTAAAAAGGAAATGGTTTAACGGGATTTGACACACTGCAGCGAGGGTGCAGACGCAGATGTAGGATGTAGCACACGGAATGTAGAATGCAGATGCGGGTTGTGATCCCCCAAACCCATTACCATCTACGTTTCCAAACGTGCTCATCTAGGCAGGCCTGCACCGACGTTTGGTTGTGCCCGTGCCGACTGCAGGGTCCGCGATGTAACGAGATGAGCTGGTCAGCCTCGGCTCTAATACCATACGAGTCAGCATCGGCTTCATGACTCCGAAACACGCAGCCAATCATTCCGTCCACGCGTTTGCATAGCTGGCATGCGGCCAGGCCAGCGCATTCGCCGGCCCACCAACCGGCGACCGTGGCCGCGCGACCCGTGTGGGACACCGCTCGTGTGGAGGCTGCGCGACCGTGTGGACAACGCTCGGCCGTATGGGCGCTTTCGGCCGCATGGACACCGCTCGTGTGGACGCCACGCGGCCGTGTGGACACCTCTCGGCCGTGTGGACACCGCCCGTGTGGATGCCACACGGCCGTGTGGACACGCTCGCCGGGTGGACACCACTCGGCCGTGTGGGCACCGCTCGTGTCGACGAGCGGCGCGGCCGTGTGGACGCGGCGCGGCCGTGTGGACAACCGCGCGGCCCAACACGCCAGATAATGACACGACGTCGACACAATGGTTGCGGGACTCGCCGGCTCGGCGGATTTCTGCCGACCGAGCGGTCGGCAGATGTTTCGCGCGGTGACCTCGGCATGTCGCACCGGCCCGCGGCGCCGCGGCCACGCAGAATGGTTCGATGATTGCCCCATATTCTGTCGTGAAAACAGATGGCCAACAGGCCGCGGCCGCGGGCCGGCCCTGCTCGCCGGCCGTCCCCGTTAGACGCGGCGGCGGCTGCGCCTGCGGACGAGCTTCGGTCGGTGCGGCCCGCGCGGTGGCCGGGGCGCTGGCGCTGGGCGGCCGCTGCCGGTGCTCGCGGTGGCCGGGGCGCTTCGCGGTGGCCGAGGGGATGCTGTTCGAGACTAGTGGTGGATGTGCCGCTGGAAATTCGCAGGTGGTGCAGATGTGTGCGTGCGGAGGACCAAAAGACGAGCGTTTCGAGGCGTTTTTCCAGTGATATGCTAACAATGATTTCATCTTTTGAAATATTATAGATCCGCGGTTGCTGACAACTCAAGGAATCATACCGGGAATATAATTTTTAAAGACAGAATAGCGTCCGCGCGTGCCATACCAAATACCACCGCCATTCGTTTTTCGGCGATGGAGCATGATAAGGTTAGAGAATATGCCTCATTGCCACACGTAAAGCCTAGTGCCAAATGCGACGTACATACACGCTAGCTTACGTACGTCGCCGTCGCCGCCAAGTAATCGGCGAATTATATGGCATGCACTCATACCTATCCCTTATACCCAGTCCGTTTTTCCCATTTTGACCAATCAACTTTGACCATGCCGTAGGCGAGATGCTTCGCAAGCAAGCACGAGTTCCAACGGACGCAGCGTGTCGGACCCAGTGTCACCGCCCTCTCTTAAGTAACTCTTTGGATTAGCCTATGACGACTCTTTGGAGCGGCCTATGGTAACTCTTTAGAGTGACCTTCAGTACCTCTTTGGATCGGTCCATAATTACTGTTTGGGGTCTCTTTGGACAAGACTTTGATAACTCTTTGGGGTGGCTATGGCACCTCTTTTGATGGCCCTTGATAACTCTTCGGAGTGGCCTATGGATCTCTTTGGTGGCCTGTGGTAACTCTTTGGAGTGACCTATGATAACTCTTTGGAGTGGCCTACGGTACCTGCTTGGAATGGTCTATGCTAACTCTTTGGAGTGACCTATAGCAACTCTTTGGACAAGATTTTGATAACTTTTGGAGCGGCCTATGATACCTCTTTGGATTGGTCCATGATCGCTCTTTGGGGTCTCTGGGCAAGACTTTGATAACTCTTTGGGGTGGCAATGGTAACGATTTGATTGGTCCATGATAACTCTTTGGAGTGGCCTGTGGTAACTCATGTGGCTGATCGGGACTTGGCAGCGGGCCGCTGGGCTCCTCGCGTGTCCATCACGTCACACACGCTTCCGGTCAGGCAGCGACCGCGGCAGCTTCT
>NW_023597034.1:34551035-34651036 GCF_011947565.3 Pollicipes pollicipes | reverse complement strand
TCTGATGCTGCGACCCACAGACCCTGGAGCGTTCTGATGGGACGATGCAACAGCCCTGGGTGTTCTGATGCTACAATGCAACAGACCCTGGAGCGTTCTGATGGTGCGACGCAACAGACCCTGAAGCGTTCTGATGGGACGCAACAGACCCTGGGGCGCTCTGATGTTGCAATGCAACAGACTCTCTGCGAGCGTTCTGATGGTGCGACGCAACAGACCCTGGAGCGTTCTGATCGGGCGACCCAACAGACCCTGGCATCGGCTACCCCGCCACCGACAGCGCGCTTCCTTGTCGTAATCCGACTTAACACACAAGTGCCCAACACATGATGTCATCATCCCCGTTATCTGAGCACGGAAATGTTCGTCTTGACCTGCGAGGAAGCGATACCGGCCGTACCAATGATGCACGTGATCCACGGCTACTGCCACCGGCGCCATGAGTTGCGCCATAGTCAACCGGAGCACCGTTTCCGCTCACGTGCTCCGCTGCGGGTCACGCCCTGTCGTAACCACGCGTCACGCAAATAGAGCGTGGACAACCAGGCACTGGCCCGCGCCAACTCAGCGGAAAACAACACGCCACCAAGCCGCGAACCGGCTACCATACACGGTCATCACGCCGTGCGAGGGGGTGTCGGCCCTCGGCCTTCGGGCCCGCTACGGGACCGGACTGTCGTTTCGTGACGTCCGCGGCCGCCGCCGGCCCGGGCGGCCGGCCGGGCGGCGGGGCCGCGGGCGGTGCCGCACGCAGGCCGTGGCGTGTGCCGCGCCCGGCGGCGGCGGCGGCGCAGAACAGACTTGCGTTAAGGCGAGGGATCGTTTACACGCACGCTCTCCCGCGGCCCCGATCCCAAAGCGCACGAGCGGGTCGGAGCGCATGGGAACGCCACGCTCCGAGAGGCGCTCAGTTCCCGCCACGCCAACGCGCGGGAAAGAAAGGCTTGCCAGCTAATCAAGCGATCGCGCTCGGCGACGCAGGATTCCAATGCAAAGGGAAGGAGAAAGCCGTCTGTCCATTGAGATCATGCTCTCAGCAAGAGAGCCGAGATAAAGGGAGATTACTCACGAGTGGTTTCATCCCAGCGGCCTTATCGGGTCAGGCTCAAGGAAGGGTTGGCTACCACATGACGACGTTGGGCTGCCAGATCTCTCCCATCGGTGAAGATTTTGAGTCAGCGATTTCCACGCAGCTCAAAACCAGGCATTCCCTTTGCCACCTCCGCATGACCGTTTTCTCCCTCAACGGTCCTTGTCACAAACACTGACCCCAAGTTGAACGAAGAGACGAGCAGTGACTGAACCACCGCTGCTGCCATTAGGAGACCTCCGGTCGAGGGCCGCAGCGCCCACAAGTTGCCTCAGGCGCCAGCGGCGCGTGCGGCCGTCCGCAGTCCGGCCGCGGCGCCGCAATCGCCGCTAATCTGGCGCACATTGTGGCGCAGCCGCGACCGCGGTTGTCGGGGGTCAGGGGAGACGGGCGGCCGGCTGAGTCGACCCGAGGGTGGGCACACCGCCGCTTCGGAGGAGACCCTCGGGGGTCAGGGAGACGGGCTGACCGGCGGAGCCGACCCGAGGGTTGGGCACACCGCCGTTCGGAGGAGACTCTCGGGGGTCAGGAAGACGGGCGGCCGGCGGAGCCGACCCGAGGGTGGGCACACCGCCGCTCGGAGGAGACCCTCGGGTATCAGCTGCCAGGCGGCACGGGCGTGACGAAACATGGCGCACAGGCGACAGCGCCGCAAAGTCGTGACTTTTGGCTGATTTTCCAGACAAGCTGCGAACGTACAATAGAAAAGGAAAACTGCAGGCTACACTGACAGAGACAAGACGGCGCACTCGCACGGTGCGCCGGCTATCTAAGGCTGTAATGACAGCTGGAATCTTTGTCAGGTGAAACCGGTTTGTTTGCGTTATCGGAGCAGCGAAAGCACTTATCGTGCCCGTCTACGGAGGGAGGACAATAGAAGAAAGCTTACTAAATACCAAGGGTGTCGTTAGTCCGGGCACGTTAAGTGAATCCAGCAAAGCGTGATAACAGTACCATTTGAGATGTCCTTGAGACCCGGATTTTGCGAATATCGCGTCCATAGATGGCCGCCCGCATGTAAAAACAGGCATCCGGCTCGTCAAAAACAAGCAGGAAACTGCGCCCTATTAAACCCGCGACACTGAAACGCCTAGTACGGCTCAAACGTTCACGCGACAGCCCTGTCCGATACGTTCAGTCACTTTTCCTCGTTCCCCTCTTCGCCATGCATGTTCACGGCACCCTTGTCACAGGAGGCGTGCTGTGGCTGTCAGCCATGAGTCATAAGTCGGCCCGTGAAGGATAATATTTGTATGCTTGGGTCGGATCCAGAGCAAAGCTTATTGGCTGCAATCATCGATGATATCGCTATAAAGAGGTAATTTGAAGTTAAACTATGCGGTAAACGGAGCACTGCTCGGCTAGCAACGCAAGGGAAAATGGGTGTATTGTGCTTGACTCAATGGTCAGTACGTGTGCAGTAAGCCATTGGCCGGGCCATTCCATTGTAATCTGTTGTCATCGGCATTGACAGTGATGTTATCAATCCGTGAAAGGAGCCACCTCCTCCTGAGTTGGACTCGAAATCAACTGGCTCGCGCAGTGGTACCCGGAAGTCCCTGTGGGCACCAATTCCCGTCACTTGTTGGTTGCCAGCCGTGATTCGCATCTGTATGACGGAACAATAAAACACAGCCCTGCCCCCTACGTCGGCTGATTTAGAGAACAACCGCTGATAACAAGCCCCATCTCACCAGCGTTTAATTACATTACGTTTTGATCAGACCGCACAAAAATCGTAAGCACCCATTACCTGCCGCGTCTGTTTTCGCCGACACACAGATAAGCCACGTACAATGGTGTCAGCCACGGAGCCGAGGACCTCTGCCCATCAGCTGATTACTCCGGTATGCGTCCCGCGCGGCCCTAATCCATAATGTATGCCGTCCGACCGGCCGGCCTGCTGTCACGAGAGGGTCTCCCCGGCGGCACGGTGCGAGCTTGCGCCGCCCCGACTGCGTGCGTCGCCAAGTCGTCACCGGTGGACGTGTTTACACGCACCGGGACGGCCGCAGCGACGCATTTAGAGCTGTCGAGTTTGGCAGGCTGCCAAGCTGACGGCGCGGGCGAAGAAGAACCGTGACTGCAGGGATAAGGGCAGCCGGAGGCGATAGCTTTGAGAGATAACTTCATAGGGGAAGGGGTTGAACAGGGGAATTGGCTGATCATACCACCAAAAAACTCAAAATCGCACTCCTTGCCGAGGGTGGCACGTTTTCTTCCAAAAAAAACCAAAATTTCCTCTCAAAGTTCGGGGACCGCCTTCCGACCCCACAGCACATGAGCCGGCGCACATCGCGGTGGAGGTGGTGTTAGCCCCGTCCGCTGCTGGGAGGTTGCTCGGAAAAAAGCGTGCGTCAGCTGGACATCACCCACACCGTCTGGACGCAGCTGCCGCCCATTGGCCCGTCCGCGGCTGTTTGAAGGTCATCAACCCGGGATAGTAGTGGGCGGTTATTACACACGGCTACCGGGCGCTGGCGGACGCTTGTTTGGTGTGTTGGGGTGGACAAAGGCGGAGGTGGGGAGCCGGCTACCAGCCGTCGCGCGCTGTGGCAGTGCGCGGCACAGCGGCGGCGACCTGTTTGGCTTTTAGCACTGGCACGCGGCCACTAGCCACAGCGCGGGGCAAGTCGCTGCTACTTGGACGTATGTACGAAGTGTTTTGTTCTGCGTCAGAGCTTGAAATGGTTCGAATAGGATAGCACGTCTGGGGCCATACCCTGAAAAAAAGGAACAGACTGCGGCACACCAGCTCATTGTGACCAAGCATGACAAGGCAAGGCACCATCCTCTGACACGTGCAGAACACCAGCGTCACACACACCACACACACACACACACACACACCACACACACACACACCACACACACACACACACCACACACGCACACACACACACACACACACACACACACACACACACACACACCCACCACAAACACAACACACCACACAACCACATCACACACACCCACCACACACACCACACACACACACAACACACTTTCAAACGGGTTGTGATGTCTCAGGAAGAAGCGCCGCTGCGCCATGGCTCAGGGAACGGCCGGTGCGCGCCGAGGAGCCGGCTCAGCACAGGTCACGCTCGTTAGCGGCCGCTGCAGCCGGCCAGATGGTCAGCGCCGATAGTTCGGGCGGAGCCGCTGACCCGTCGCTACGGCCATTGCGATTTACCGCCGGCTCTCAAGTGGATCCACGACGCATGCCTGGAGATCGGCCGCGAGGCTCCACTGCCGGGCTTGGGCGGGTTTGAGGCTCCACTGCCGGCCAGGGGCGGCCCCTGAGCTCCACTGCCGGACCTGGAAGGCTCTGAGGCTCCACTGCCGGACCTGGAGAGCGGCCTCGAGGCTCCACTGCCGGGCCTGGGGAGGCTCTGAGGCTCCACTGCCGGGCCTGGGGAGGCTCTGAGGCTCCACTGCCGGGCCTGGGGAGGCTCTGAGGCTCCACTGCCGGGCCTGGGGAGGCTCTGAGGCTCCACTGCCGGGCCTGGGGAGGCTCTGAGGCTCCACTGCCGGACCTGGGGAGGCTATGAGGCTCCACTGCCGGACCTGGAAGGCTACGAGGCTCCACTGCCGGACCTGGAAGGCTCTGAGGTTCCACTACCAGGCCAGGGGCGGCTCTGAGGCTCCACTGCCGGGCTAGGAATGATTCTGGGGCTCCACTGTCGGGTCTGGATCATCTGCATTGCTTTACTCCGCGGAGCCCGACGGCTCAATTGTTTCATCAAACCCACGTCAAGAACGGCATTTTTGTGGAGGGCTCTCACGCGGAAGCCTTCAGTAACCCGACCACGCCACCTTACTGAGACGAAGGTCCCGGCAAGGTAGCGTAGTCAGGTGGCCAATAGAGAGCAGCAGCATGCGATCAGGGTTTTGCGGGTAGCTCCTCACATGCCAGATGGGCTCGAACACGACTCGCATGCTCACATCAAACGCCCCCGCAGGCATGTGCAACAGATTATTGATCAAAGGGAAGAGGAATAACCAGCAACACGCTGTCTTGAGTTGAACAAAGCCACTCGAATTCCCGCTTGGAGCAAGACAGAGAATTTCAACATCACAGGCAGTCACCCCATCGCGGAAGCTTTTCTTCGCCCGCAAACGCGCGGGACGGACGGGCGTGGAGCAAGATCGCGAAGAGGATCCCGCCGTGATGGAGAGCGCGGTGTTGGCAATGGCCGGCACGAGAACGCTGTGAGAACGTTGAGAAGGTCGTCGTCGAGGACTGGGTCTGGCCACGATATGCGAGTACAAATGCCAACGCAATTGGTAGTCACTGGCCCCGTTATTATAGAGATGGGTGCGCTTGTTTTACGGCATCCATCAGTCAGTGACACACAAACCGCGGCTGAAAACACTCGAGTTCGTGCCTGTTGATTACTGATGCCTTGATGATCGTGTGATATCAATACATCCACGATTTCCAATAACTGAAGTGTTTTGACAAACGGCCTCTCGGCCACCATCAGTTATGAAAATCGGTATTATGGAGGGCAGACAACCGCTTTTGTCGTAAACTGTCCGACGGCCCACAAACACGGCACATTACGGAGCCGTTCGGTACAAAAACACAGGGTAACGAAGTGGCCAAGATGCAATCAGCGGCCGGTCCATGGGCAGTTGCAACACGCTAGGGGTGGCTCCCGTTGTCAACAACGCTGTCAGAGGCGGGACAGGCTCGGGGCTGCACGCGCCACCAGCCGCAGGACCAAACAGCGTTACGCAGGGCCCGACCGCGGACTCCCTTTCTCCAGTGGTTGATCAAAGGCGACTAACGGCTGCGTCAGAACGACACAGATCAGGGACCAGGTTTGGTCAGGCTCCTAACCGGTTGGTGAGGGCGCCAAGGCAGAGGCAGTCTCCGGCATTGGGTCAGTTTCGATGGTGAGGGTAGATTACGGGACGACAGTGGACAAAAGTTGCAGCAGCTAGTGCCCGTCCAGGCACCATTACCTGATTACATTCCACCGTCACATCCTGATAAGGCTGTCCCAGGACAAGGTCTCTAACGTCATTAAACGTCTGTCGGCATCAGTTCTGATTGGTTGTTCGGGCTTTCGGGCGCTTCGGTCGCACGGCAACAGTCGCCCATCCGTATCAGATAAGCAGATCCATAAAACCTGCTCAGATGTCCATCTACTCCAAGTTAGTGTGACAGCCCTAACAATGCATGTACAATGCACCGCACACGCAAAGGCCGGTGAAAGAGCCACAACCCCTGCACAATGCACGCCGCAGTGCCCAGCACTGGAGCCCCGCCCCGCCTCACCCCGCACCGTGCCCTGCAGAGGTCACCACCGCGTCGTCCTGCACTTTGCACAGGTCAAGCCCGGCGCCACACCCATACCGCGGTCATCGGCGCTGCCGTTCCCGGGCCGCCGACCCCGGCGCCTGGGGCGCGGCCGGCGCCCGTCCCGTGTCTCGTGTCCGCCGCCCGACCGGTCGCCCCGGAGACCGTCCGCCAGGCCGGCGCCGCCTGCATGCAAAGTGGCCTCTGCTCGCCCGTCGGCTGCAGAGCGCCGCGCCGCGCCGCCACCGGTGGCCAGAACCGGCTCCGGAGCATCGTCCTGCACCACCGGGCTGCTCGTCGGCCGGCGCGTCGCGTTGCCAGCGCCGGGGCGGTGCCGTCGGCCGCCGCGCTCTCGGCGGCGCCGAGGCGTCATCGGCGGAGCGGCCGAACGGCGGAGCGACAGCAGCGCCGCGCTGAGCGCGTCGGCTGCGCTCGGATGCCCGGCCGTGACTAACGAGTGGGACCGAGCCTCCATCACGGGACCCGGATGCCTGCGAGGCTCTCGGCCGCGCCGCCGGTCGCCGGCCGCCGCTGACCCGTTTTGGAGCAGGATACGCGCGCCAGCGACCGGCGGCGAGCGACCCATTTTCAGTGGGGCCGGCGACGGCGGCGGCGGCCGATCGCGCGGCGAAAACAACCGGCCGCCGGACCCGACTGACGGCGCCGCCACCACACCACGGCTCGAGACGCACGCTGGGCACCTTGACTGCTGGGCTGCTGGGCAGCTGGGCGGCTGGGTCGCTGGGTAGCTGGGTCGCTGGGTAGATGGGCAGATGATGGGCAATCGGGCAGACACAGGTCGACCGAACCGCAGAAATGTCTCAGATTTCGGACTCTGGTAACCATGGCAACCGCATATATTTTCGCATGGTCGCAAGCCAGATATGATCCGCGTCGGCCTGTATTTCTAGTGTAATTCACATCGTGCTACGCCTGGTGACCGCAGAATCCGGTCGATTCACACACGCCAAAGTCTGGCAGCCAACGTGCTGATCCGCGCATGGGTAAACGGAAAACGCCCTGGCACTGGCATGCCTTTAAGGAAAGTCTAACAGAATGCCCAAGTACGAGCAGCCCGACACGTCTGGTACACCGTTCGCTGCATGACCTGGTCGTGCGCCCACTTCCTTGTATCTTTTGTTTGAGTGTGTGACATGATTCCATCCGCACGAAACTAGCGCTACGAACCGGCACACCGGCTTAAGTGGCTCAATAGTCGTAACACAGGTGTAACCTATCACGGAAACACGCGCGGTGCGCGCTGGTGCACCAGCATCTATGCCATCACTTCAACCCGGTGCGAGACTCGTCTAGATCCCCGAGGCTTGGGAACAGTAGTAGTGGGGGGGGGGGGGGGGGGGGGCGAGGGGCTAAGCCCCACTGTTTGAAAGTGGCGAGAATGTTTACCGTTGGCCTGTTGGCGATGGATGATTGAGACGTTCCTGTGCCTATGCCCGCGCGCCGTCTCTTCTGTAGCATCTGGTCGGCACCCAGCGGAAGATTTGTTGTGACGGGACTATCTGACGGAGCGAAGATCATTCGCCGTTTCGGGCCGACGCGGCGGCGCAGAAGATCAAGCGATATCCCCCGACGAAAACGAGCCGCACCAGGCCGACATCCGGCTCCTCGTGGCCGGCCCATATCCGTCCCACTGCCGAGAGTCGCCTCGTCCGACAACGACCGGCCAGCCGACCCGGCCAACCGCCGCCAGCCTCTCCCCACCGGCCGCGGGGTTCCGGTTTCGACGCAGCGGACGCAGCTGCGCCCCCCCCCTCCCCTCCCTCGGTCGCAGCCGCGGACCGGTGGAGTCCGGACGCGGCCCACAACCGGGCCGGAAGTGGGCCGCCTGGCCGCCGGCCACCTCTCCGCCGGCGGCCCGCCGCGTCGGCCCGGCGGGGCAGCTCGGGCCGCCCGGACGCCGCGCGCCCCGCCGGCCCAGGCTCGGCAGTGATATACCAGCCGGCGAATTCGGCACGGAGCGTGCCGTTAAACGGGGCGTGGAGCGGCGCGGCGCGGCGAGCGCGGCTCGCCTCCCCGCCGGCGGCCCGGCGTGCGGCCGCGGGGCGGCGCGTGACGCCGGCGAGCGGGGCGGCACGAGCGGGCACGAGGCCGGCGCCGCGCGCCGTAATGCGAACTCCGCGGCGTTCCGGCGACCTCGGGACCGCGGTGCTTGATCAGCGGGTTCTGTAGACCCTCCGAGGCGATGCTGCTGCCACGCGGGGATCAGCGGTAGTCGTAACGGAAGACCCTCGGGAGGAGTCGCATCAACTGCACTGGGATCTCCGCGCAGGTCGGCACTGCCGCGGGCGCCCGTGGTTTTAGGTCGGTCAACGAACTGACAGTGCATAATCAGCGGTGAAGACACCGTGGACGGCTATATCTCCTAGTGGTCAATAGTCCCGCAAACTGCCTGGCTCTCACAACACCAATAACTTAAATTCATCTATCCCAAAGTTACTTCCAACTGATCTTCTCACCTCCAAAGAGGGGTAAGAGGTCCATTTGGGGCCAGGCTCGGCCGCACATGCATGTGTTCTCATATACGCCACACCTTTCGTTCCTGGCGACGACAGTCACTTCCAGGTGCTCCAGCTGCCCATGATGCGAATGAAGCCTTTGCATGCGATCTCAGATTTCCAGGTGCTCCAGCTGCCCGCGATGAGAAACTATTCGCATGCGATCGGTGCAATCTCCGCCCAATGCTGCTGCTGGAAAGCCGCCCTGAGTCCCGTCTCCTCCGTGTGGCCGCCTGCAGTCGACTAATTGGCTGCCCGCTAACAGCGCTGTTACACGAGCTCCCGTCCAATGGGGCAGTCACGTCGGCGCGCTGGAGGCGGAGCATGCGGTCGCCAGGGCAGCGGGCGCAAGGTGCGGAAGATGGGCCTTGGTAAGCGATTGGCTGTTCATGTCGAACTGGGAGCTGCTGTCTAACGGAGGCGGCCGGCGCCGGAGCCGGAGCCGCGGAGGAGCCGGAGTAGAGCACGGGTTGCGGCTGGAGCCAGAGCTGTAGCCAGAGCCAGAGCCAGAGCCAGAGCCAGAGCCCGAGCCAGAGCCCGAGCCCGGGCCAGAGCCAGAGCCAGAGCCCGAGCCCGAGCCCGAGCCAGAGCCAGAGCCAGAGCCAGAGCCAGAGTCAGAACCGGAGCCAGAGCTGGAGCCCGAGCCGAAACAGGAGCCAGAGCCAGAGCCAATGCCCGAGCCCGAGCCCGAGCCCGAGCTAGAGCCAGATTCAGAGTCAGAACCAGAGCCGGAGCTGGAGCCCGAGCCGAAACAGGAGCCAGGGCCAGAACCAGAGCTTTGAGTCAGCAAAGATGGTCCAGAGCCCGTTGGAGTCACGCCAGTCACCTGAACGATGGCTCCCCAGAAACATCAGAGATCGGGCACTCGCCGGTCCCCATAACAGCGCAGACACGGCGCCCCGCCGGGATGACAGCTCGGACGCAGCGTCCCGTCGGCATCGCGGCGAGCACACCGCGTCCCGCCAAGATAACAGCACAGAGACACGGCGCGCCACCGACATCAGAGGTCGGACGGAGCGGCTGCCCGTGGCGAGCACGATCAGGCCTGACGCCAGCTCGGGCAGCACAGATGGTCCTCAGAGCGCCCCTCATCAAACGGCGGCGCGGCACAAAGCTGTCCGGCGGCGGCTGTCTGCTGCCCGTCTGTCTGCTTAGCCACATCCGCCAGCCACTTTGAAGCTCAGAGGCGCGTCATGAGCGTCTCTGACTCCTCCGCCGAGCCCGAGCGGCCGCGTCCCTCCACCGCGGCCGGGCGGGCACGCGGAGCTCACCTGAACTTGGCGGCGGGGCTGCAGAAGACGCGCGGCAGGTCCTGCAGCAGGCCGGTCATCTTCGGCACCGTCACTGAGCTGAGATGCACCAGCTGACCCTTGACGCTGGCGCCGAGCCCGCTCACGTGCTGGCGCAGGTCGCAGAAGGTGAGCCGCGGCCGTGAGCAGCAGCCGAGCGCGGCGCCCAGCGCCGGCCGCGGCGAGCACAGCAGCCGGGAGTAGCGCTGCTCGCTCATCGCTGCTGTTCGCTCGCAGCAGCCGCTGGTGCGCTCAGCGGAGCGCGGTCCCGCAGCCGGCGAGGACTGCGCGATCCGGCGACGGCGAGGCCAGCTGCCGCCCAGGTGGCGCTGAAGTCGGATGGCGGGTGCCCGGAGCCTCGCCAGCCGGCGGGGTTCGCACGAGGTCCTCTATCCCAAACGCCGTCGTCCGCTCGCGTCCGCGTGCGTGCAGGGAGTCGCCGCCCGAGTCCCACCGGTCTGCGAGCATCCACCCTCGTCCCGCGGCTCGACACACCCGCGATCCACCGTCGCCCTCCCGCACTGCCGACGTGCCTCAGTCTCGCAGAAAGTGTGTCCACCGGCGTAGTACGCACGTGCTCTCCCACGCCTCTCGCCCGCGCGACTGGCACCGCCTGGCTGCTGCTGCGGCGGCGGCGGCGGCGGCGGCGGCGGCGGCGGCGGCGGCCCCCTAACGGACTGTCGGCCACCTGGCCCGGTACCGTGGGCCGCCCGATGTCGGACGCCGCCCGCCCTCCGGTCCGCGGCCAGGGTGACGGACCATTGAGAAGAGCGAGGCCGGCACCGGGGCAGCGTGTTGACCCCGGTCCACTGAGAGAACGCCGACTGGTGCGAAGGTTTTTCGTCTGGTCAGCGAGCGGGAGAGATAAATCGACGCGGGCTCTGGGAGATCTGAATGGAATAATCTGATGGCAGTTGACAGCTGAGGAAGAATCATCCGAGCACAGCCGGGACAGAGCCATCGCGCCAGGCGTCAACAGCCGCATCGAACAGCTCCTGGTCATTGACAGCGAAAGAGTCGAGAATGGACCAAACGACGTGGTCATTTTGAGAGTCGTACCCAGTTCTGCTGAGTTATGAGTTCAAAATCTTCTCCCTGCATGCACCACGGCAGCAGCCACATGCCGGGGCCTCGTCAAACCAACGATGGCACAGCGAAAACCGATAAACCTTCTGGTCGCTCTGGAGCGACGCATCACAACGGTGGCTACACGTCGTCGGTCCGAGCGGAGGAACCGGGCTCCCAAAAGGTGAGGTGTAAAGTTGGCGCACTGATTTACCGGTAAATATCACGACACGTTGTTGAGTGAGTAGAATGAGGTCAAGCAGCTGGCAGGTGGCTTCCGTTCCATTCATTTCACAACCATGTCATACATTTGACACACAGCTCCCCATCATGCTGGATTGGCCAGCTGGAACAACCATGCATATGGTTCCTGTTCAACTTGAATGCGTTGGCCAGGCCCTATGTCTGCCCGCAAACAATGCCACATAACGTTTCAAACTTCGCAAAATGCCCAGCATCAATGGACTGGTTTTCCTAGGCCAATGCATGACAACAGAACAGACGGAATCTTCGCCAGAACAAACGAGGGAGCGACCGACACACTCCACCCAAAACTCCTCTTCCATAGCACCAACACCTCGCATTCCAGAACCGAGGTAGTCCTCCAAATAAATATTTGTGTAGAACATTACGCACTTAACAAGTTTATCTACTGGAAGCACAAAAAACCGCAGCGTTTTGACACTTTCAGCGCGGCACCAGCTCAGACACTGACTTATTTCTACGGTGGATGTTTATTTGTGACTAGCTTTAAGTACACAGCGCGTCTACAACCTCTTGAATAACAAGACAAGATAGGTGACTCATCGGTGCTCACTTAAGTATCTGTGGCGGAAGGATGCAGCCGCTGGAGTGGATCCGCTGTCTATCGGGTGTAATCCGAGACTGCACAATCCCAACAAACGGCATCGCGACAGCAGCGGCAATCAGTCGACAAATGCCCAGTCGATGACGCCGACGGACGACGCTGAGTCAGGGGTAAACACCTCAGCCGCTATCACCGAGCCGGCCTCGCACTGACCTGACCTCCGTGGGCGCGCCACCGGGAGGGGTCCACTGGAACCGCGAGTGCAACACGGTGCCCATGGGGAGTCACAAGCCGACGCGACCGTGTCCGCCGGCGCCTCGCCTCGTCACACACCACGGTCGGTATTCGCCGTGCATTCCATGGACGGCCGGTCAGGAGCGCGGCGAGCGCGGCCGGGCGGAGAGGTCCCTGAGATCGTGCAAGGTCGTGCTTCGGGCTGGCGACGGTCTGGCGTCACGCTCATCCACCCGGGCGTGCGGCGCCGCCGTCTGCCGCTGCCCTCGGCGCGCCCTTGACGGTGAAGCGACGCCGTCGGACGCTGCGCTGGGCGCGCCCCTGCCGCAGCCGTGCATCGTCGACCGTAGCCTGGAGACGGGTCGCCGCGGCCGAAACATGGCCCGCGGCGGCTGACCGCCGGCGCAAGAGAGGCCAAACTCGGCCGCCGCGCCCTTACTTATCGCCCGTGTGACCTCGGCGCGCCACCCGCCGGCGTCAACAGACGGTCGTTGTTTGGACGGCTGCATGGCGTAGCGCTCGTGGGTAGCGCTCGTGGGTAGCGTGGCGAAACGTGCCGACGGCCGGCGGACCGAGAGGCGCGCCATCCGCCGCTCGGAGCGTGAGACGCGCCGCCCTCGTCGCGTTCGAGCGGCCGCCAGCTGGCGTCATTTGAATTGAATATTAGCCCATCTTACGCAAATGGCCCGCAATCCTTTGGAAGGCCGTATCCGTGACGAAACGAGAGCAAGCCCCGCGACCGGATGCGTCTCTGTCTCCTCCCCCCAGCTGGCACGCTCGCGATCCACCCGCGTCCTGACTCCGGCCGCCTTGCCGCCCGCGATCTCTGCGTAACAAAGTCACCTGACGTCACACCGTCACCTGACGTCACATTGTCACCTGAGGTCACGCCATCACCGAATGTCACATAGCCATCCGATGCCACATCGTCACCCAATGTCACACCATCACCTGGCGTCACACCGTCACCTGACAGCACACCATCACCTGACGCCATATAGTCATCCAATGCCACACCGTCACCCGATGTCACACCGTCACTTGAGGTCACGCCGTCACCTGACGCCACGCCGTCGTCATTTGGCGCCACATAGTCACTTCATGTCACACCGCCGCTCGGCATCCTACAGTTACCTGACGTCACAGTGTTAAGTGACATCACACCGTCATATGACGTCTCATCGTCACCTGATGTCACACCGCCACCCGGTGTCCCACCGCCACCTGACGTCACACTGTCACCTGACGCCACATAGTCACCTGATATCACACCGTCACCCGGCGTCCTACCGTCACCTGACGTCACACCGTCACTTAACGCTTCGTCCAGCGCGAGAGCCGGCACCGAGCCACATCCGGGACGACATCACCGGGCGCAGATGCGTGCCCGTTCTGAAATTGGTTCGCTGCAGACCGAGGGTCGTGAGCTAGCCCGGACGTGCCGCGGCCGGGACCACCGCTGACAGGATGTCGGCGGTCAGGAGCGTGTTCACAAGCCAAACACCGGCGTCCGGCTGCATAATGAGCGGCGGCTGGCGGCCTGGGCCAGATTTCGCCACCGGCTGCCGGCTGGTCGGTTTGGAATGTCGGCGTACGAATGTTCAGTGCATTTTGAGATGCCCTACTGTTCTGAAACAGGCATCACTTCCGGCACCCGAGGGTGCGGATGGTGTAGTGGATAACTTGTTGGCGTTAAGGATAACTTGTTAGCGTTAACCGCTGCACGTCTGGGAAACCGGAGGTACGGGGTTCGATTCCCCGCGGTGGCCGTGCTGCCTGCCGGGGTGAGAGACAGGCATTACCATAAAATCTCAGCGTCCGAATGCGTCGTAAAGCCCTAATGACGACGGCAGATCAGGTAATTTGCATATACACACGCATTGTCCGCTAACAAGGCTCATTGCTCATTTGGAGCTGGCATGAATTGACTGCTTTACCACTTTATAATTGCTTTCAAAAGCCGCTGTTAACATACTGAATTCACCCGATAAAGCAACTGTCGGCAATGCTGACACAAATCCCTCAGGGATGAAAGGCTATATACCGTGGCCCGTTCGGCACGAGTATTCCCGTGCGTTTGAACAATCGGAAAGCCGTACATCTCCGAGCACTCTCAATCTCGGTTACTCTTACCACAAACACAGCCTCCTTACCAACCAGCCGTCCCCTCGCACCAGTCCTGCGCGCCCTCAGACCAGCGGTGCTACACCCCCTCGCAAACCAGCCGGCTCGTCGCACCAGTCCTGCGCACCCTCAAACCAGGGGTGCTACACCTCCTCGCTAACCAGCCGGCTCGTCGCACCAGTCCTGCTTGCCCTCAGACCAGCGGTGCTACACCTCCTCACAAAACCAGCCGCTCGTCGCACCAGTCCTGCATGCCCACAGACCAGCGGTGCTACACTTCCTCGCGAACCAGCCGTCTCGTCGCACCAGTCTCGCGTGCCTTCAGACCAGCGGGGGCCGCACCTCCTCGCAGGCCCTGCCCGATCCGGGCTCCGCTCAGCGGTGAGGAAGGCGTCAGGGGCGTCAAGAAGCACCGCTGGGGCGTCATACAGGAGCTGCCGGCGTGGGAGACCCGCAGCGTAGCCGGTGCCCCGACAGGAAATGAGCTGTCTAAGTGGCGTCGGCAGCGGATCCACTGGCAGGCGGTCGTCGTGCGCAGTCGCGCTTAGTCTTGTGCCTCACTCCGGGCAGAGACGGAAGCGATTCCGGAAATCAACTCGGTTTTCGCTGAGTCAGGGAGGGGTCTTACGGTAAGTAGGGGCCAGAGTTGATGCAACCAAATCAGTCGTGGATCATCCCTAATATAGGTGAAAGTAGAGGAGAACGCTCGCAATCGGCAACTGATACATGCACCAAGGGCACCACAGCCATGTACTGGCTGTATACACATAATATACACATAATGTGTTGTTAATAAAATAAATGCTCCATTTGTGCCTTTTATGGTGATTTTGAATGGACTGTCTGCCACATAAGCTGTTGTCGCTGGAAATCGCATAATAGGTAGTACTTTATCACAAATCATAAACCGCAATCTGGTCTATCGTAATTCGAAATAGATTCCGAAATCGAGGTTTATCTCCTTAAGATATATTCGAAATCGACTCAAAGTTGCGTCAAGCTCCTCGTAGACAACGTTGGAGTCAACTCCATCCGCAGTCGGGATAACTTTCTCTGGAGCGGAGCCACACACCAGCCTGATCACGGCCTCCCGCTCCAGCCACCCTCAGTCGCCCCAATGCCTTGCTGTGATTGCCTCAGTCAGTTCTCCGCACGCGCTATGCAGTCTCTTTTAGGCGTACAGTCGACAGCCGCTTGAACTGCGTGCTGTAAACCATAATTACGCTCACGACCGCGCTCGTGGAAGCGGTAAATTTGACAGCCGTATGGGAAAAACAGCCATTACGACGTTGAAAAACAAACAGGGGATCGTAATGGCCGTGATGTAATGCCGTCGCAAGTCACCTAATATCATCAGTGCGTTTGGCGGTGCTCACCCGCCGGGTCGATTTTTTCCAAACGCATTTAATCGTTACAGGGAATGAATAATGGGCACGGGGAACCAGCCAGGTCATGACATCTGGTGGGACTAATTGAGATCATTAGGAAAGGGCAGCTTCAGCACTAATGCCTAAGCTGCGCTTCAGGTCTGTGCCATATACCGCAGGAACTTATTTAAGCCGTCGCGTCCCGGTCGAACAACGTTTACTAACGACGAATGTGGAATTACAAACATGTAATGTAGACCGACAAACATGTAACGTGGGATAGCAAACTGCAGAAGCTGCGCGAATATCGCATCCCACGAAGGCGAATGGCCAACGCATCTTTCACTTAGGAGTCCCGATATCTCGCCCTCGGGTCTCCGCCCCAGCTCACGGAAGTCTCACTGGCGTCCAGACCAGAGTGTAAGAGGCGTGATCGACGGCGCTTCCAGCTGACTGATCGGAGGCAGGTGGCAACTGATAACGAGGAAAGCGAAGGTCCACGAGCCCCAGCACGGGAAACCCTCATTGGTTCTGCCGAAAGCGAGAAGAAACATCCACCGCGAGAAGTGAAAAGAAAATAATTACGTCCATTCTCTCCATCCCACAACATGTTCACACTCACCAGCTATGGACCAAAGCTACCGGCGGGCAGTGTATAATTACTTCGCTGTCAAATTTAAGCCCAGCATGTCCATACAGGTCCAGCGCTCGTTTCTCCTCCACAGCGCCGTAGGCTACGGGTGCCAGCCATCGCTCATTCCGCCGCGTGCCTAACCCATTTCCATGCCGCGAGACAGATGCGCGTAACTGTACACCGACCAGAGCTCGCTCCGCACGTGAGACGCTCCTGATCGCGCGATAAGGACAGAGACGAGGTGCGGCGCGAATGCCGCACGCGCGGGCGCGGCGGCGGCGGCGCAGGAGGAGCGGCGCGGCGACCGGGCCGGTGACTTCATCGGCGGCTGGTCGACGGATTCGGGGGAATGACCGGCGCGTCGGACCGCGGACACCAATTAGGCCCCACGTCACGGGCGCAGGGCCGGCGTCTCGCCGACCACCTGCCCGAAACGGCGGCGAGAGCCGACCCCGCACGGGCCGCGCCGCTGGAGGACGTGACGCTCGTGACGTGACGCTGCGCGTGACGTCTCGTGACGTCACGTGATGCTGTGCGGGAGGACCTCTCCGGCGACCCGTGCATCACATTGAAGACCTATGCAGCGTGCTTGGGACCTGAACACGCTCTAGAGCCATCAGCAGCACTCGGAAGATAATGACAGCGGTCTGCAGGGTCGGACGGACTGACCCGGCGGTAATTGCGCCACTGTGAGCGAGATCATTCCGTTCCAGGAACAGATGAGCCAAGGCAGAGATGGAACATCGGTCCCGGACTACGGAGACCGTTGAAGCGGACGGGCGTGGCTCCGACATGAGGCTCAGGCGGTCTCAAGCGTTTGGAATGCGATGTTCGGCACTGTGCGGGTCGCGTGGCCGCGCAGGCAGCGTGCCGTCATCAGTCTGCCATCGTCCGTCCTCCGTCATCAGGCTGTCGTCATCAGCCTGCTGCCATCCGTCTGCCGTCGTCAGTCTGCCGTCATCCGTCCCCGCCATCAGTCTGTCATCATCAGCCTGTTGTCATCCGTCTGCCGTCGTCAGTCAGCCGGCAGGGATGGCTGCTGGACTAGACGTGGACCGTTAATGTCCCCCTCCCGCGCGCGCGTGGACCCGCCCACAGCACATCGCACCGCTCGTCAGAGGGCCGACGTCACCGGGGTCAACCAGGTCAGCCGTGAACATCGCGCCAGCTACGCGCATCACATTCCGATCACGCGTAATGGAGATGCGTGAGAAATGGGTCAGTGGGAAATCGAGTGCCTTGATCGTCGGGGTTTCGGGACCAGCCGGGGTTTTGTAACCCTGATGTTCACCAGGTTACTGGGGAGCGCGTGATTTCGTGAGTCAGTTCACGAATGCTCGGCACAAGCAGACACCGCTTTCGTAAGCCGGGCCGGTGACGCGCATATCAGCATACGCACTTTCTAGCCTCTGTGACATGTGTCGTCGTCCTTAGACGGCAGGCGAGCTGAGACGGGTTGGGGCAAGGGGAGCAAGGTGCGCAGTAGATCCCCAAACAGGATGGTCAAAACCCTTCATACAGTCAGTTTTTGCTACATTACCATATAAATTCATATGACGCCATCACCAAAAGTGTTCGTTTGCGTGTCCTGGACGGAGGTGAGATGTCCATGGTGCGGTGTCAGTGGTTGATACAGAAACAGGCCGCCGTCACATGTAGCTGCTGCACTACCGCCTCGACCTGGCCAGTTACACTCCATTCTCGCCCTGCTCTGGTCAAGCACATTCCCATGCCCAACCCTAGTTTGACGACAGCCACGCCTAGCCTGCTAGTAAGATGCCATAACCAACTTCAATCAGGTGCACGCATGCATCCGCAGCATGATCTGGTCGACCGCCGCGACGCCCTCCGCGGCCCCAACAGCGAGAAAAGTTGTACGGCGAAGGGCTGAAGAGTAGGACAGCAGCTCATGGAAACACGAGGCATCCGGCTATCGGCACGGCGAGATAGCTAGATAACAAATTATTTACTTCTGTGTTTTCTCCTTTAATATGCCCATTAATATCGAAACGTGTCTAATGTATTCACACACTTTCATAAAGCATCATAACGTAACTCAACCCAGTTACTGTCGTTTATTTATCGATCTGATCTTCATAAGACATCAACTGTCGGTGCCCAGGACCCGTGGCAAGCGGAGCTCATCTCCCAGCCTCTCCATCTCTCCACACCTCACTGCGCTGACGGGGCTCTGAACGGTGCACCACGGCACCACGCCGATGCCGCAGACCATACAACCAGAGGCACCGTTACCGGACACAAAACCGCGCGCACCATGCCGCGACCGGGCTTACAGAGCGATCACACACGCAGAACGACCGCCAGAACATGATCTATGAGCCGCGGACGACTTGCTTCGCCGAGATGTTGATTCGCACGTTATTGAAAAACACAGTGAAATGGCTTACGGAGGTAGTCGTTAGCCCCTATGATCAGGTGCAGGCTGCGATTAAAGGCGGTGGAAGTACGTGCGAACGAGAGTACTGGAGTTTCTCTGTATGGCACTAGCTAAGCCGTTTCCTGGCCTCCGGCTGCTTGTGCACAGTATTCGACTTCGCGGACCGGTTGGCGAGGGGTAAGAAGAGGGACGGGATGGTGCGACCTCCTGCTGTCACTCCTCGCCGACGCGATACCAAGCGGAAGCGGGGACGGCACGTTACTTCCGTTTGAGGGCGACCGCGGCTCCGGTTCCTTTCCGGGAGTGCACTAACAGTCTGCGGCCCGCACCCCAAGGGGGAAGGAGGAAGGGGTGGAGGGAGTCTGCTGCCGTGACGCTGAGGGGGCGCCGGGCGCGGGAGGGGGCGCTGAGGTCAAGGATAGTCACGTGGCGCCCGGTCAGAGTTGACGGAGTGGCGCGTGCCTCCCAGGTACCGCCGCGCTGCTGCAACTGGAGCGAGTTCATTCGTCAGCAGTGCGTCAGGCGAGCGGCAACAGCTGCCTGTCCAGTGACGGAAGCGGCTGCCAATCCAGTGACGGCGGCGGCTGCCAGTCCAGCCGCTGCCTGGCTGCCTGTCCAGTGACGGCAGCCACTGCCGGTCCAGTGACGGCGGCCGCTGCCAGTCCAGTGACCGCGGTGGCTGCCGATCCAGTGACGGCGGCGGCTGCCGATCCAGTGACAGCACCCACTGATAGCTGCTGCTGCTGCTGCTGCTGCTGCTCTCACTGTGTTTACAATTGACGCCGTCATTCCGCGAGAGGGTAAAGCCGATAGCGTTCCTGCTGGCTCGTCTGTTTGTCCTCGCCACGTCAGGCAGATTCCGGACCGCACTTTCTTTGCGGAAACGTGGAGGAGCGGCGCAGGGAATCAACACCTATTAATAGAGCTTTGGTATGCGGACCACAACAATTCCACGGCGGATCGCGGCATACCGCAGGGCTCGCTGATATGTTAATTTTGACAGCAACAGTAATTGCTCTCCGTCCAGTCCAGCCCCGAGGCGTTATTGATAGACACGGAGCTCAATTTTGAGTGGTAATTAATGTGCCGTTTTGCGTGTCATCTCCCGCACTGACAATGTTCCGGTGGAATACGGACAACCTACTGGGCTGTTTGCATCAATCAAATGGAAACACTGATTGGCCCGATTGAGCTTTTAACGTGCCGCTGTGGAAAGTGAAATGATCTGAGATATCCCAGACACATTCTTCTCACACTTGAAAAGACGTCAGTCTCTCCTACGCCCTGATCAGATATTCGATTACTAGCGGCATTCAGGTTGGGCAGGTTTTCTTAACAAGAGTCGGTTTCACCATGGGTGGGTCTGGAGGAATGCCGAACAAAAGGGGTATCCAGGTAGGAGACCACTTCACCAGGGCTATTGCTTGTACTATGTCTAAGCTCAGGCCACCATAATGCAGCGCACGTTTTGAGCAAGGGCTATTAATATTGTAACTTTTGTGTATCGAGCTGTATGATATTGTAGTGTTATTGCATAATATTGTGCTGTGTAAACTTGTAATTGGCCGCGTTCAGATATCTCGACGTCGCGCGTGCAATGCTTGTTTGTTCTTTCGAGCGAGCGAAACAACAGTTACAGCGCTAGTTCCGAAGCCGATGGTACGTGGATCAATTAAACATTGCTGTAGAAGAAATGCCGCGCACCATTACCCATGTCCGACCAATAGGGCCAGAGGCTTCGATGCTAGCTATGATAACTGCTGACACACGCACAGCTAACAAAACCGTCAAATTCGAAAGCACGAACACCATCTCGGCGCCTTAACTGGTTCGTGAACGCGCAAGCACAGGCCGGACAGAGTTCCTGGGCTCAGACCTGACTCGGCGGAGTTTTTCGTCGACATGTACCTGGCCAGAGGATAGCAACAAATAAGGCATAGTCACCCTGCCACAAAGGCAATTACTCAGCAACTGTGACACGGTCTTGGCCACGGACATTGTCTTTAAATACCCTTCAGTCCGTTGCCCAACTTCAGGACGCGGCCTCGTTCTGAGCCACCGAAGCGGTCCTCTGACCACCGAGCCGGGAAATCGAAATAGGCCTGCTGTAAGCACGCGTGGCATGGCGAGCATCCTGACAGCAAGAGCGCGATCCAGACAGGCCCGCAAAGCCGACAAAATGGAACGCTTTGTGTGGTCACGGTGAGCATACGTAAGCGTCCTTCTTCACGGGAATGGCCCGGCGGTGGGACACCATAATCATTGCAGGAAGACGTCCGGAAGGAGTCGCTGGAGGTATGCGCTGAGCGCTCATGCTCGCATCACGTCTGCCACTTTTTCACTCGCGAGCTCACATAAACTTCGCGGTGTCACTGTGTGCTCGTGCCGCATCCTCGATCCTCCCTACAGTGAAGCTCCGTCTGAAATTTCCAGTCCAGTCTGGTAGATAAACGGGTCTCCGCCGTCTTACCAGTGGGCTATGACACTCCGAGGCGAGAGGCGGCAAGCCATCATATCTAATGTTTCGCAGCCGACACGCCTACGCCTCTTTCCGTCTCGGCGGCGGTCGCTCAATCCGCGATGCGACGGGCTCCAGTCCGGCGCAGCTGGAGACCGTCATCCGAAACCGTCACGTAACCGCTGGCCGTCCACGGGAGTATAAAATGTCACGCCCGCGGGGCACAGGGGACGGGGCAGCAGGCTTATGCGATCTCGCTCTGCGTGGGGTCGAGGGTAGGAGGCTTAAAAATAAATGTTTCACATGCGAAACGTTCAGTCGGCTCGAGGGAATGAAGCGGCGAGGCAGGGGTGTGACAGACGAAATGATGCAGGGCAATCTGTCATCGATATGGGAGACGGTGTTTGCGCAACGGCAAGACATTCATTGCACTGGTTACCCCCCCCCCCCCCCTGCGCTCATCGAACACGGTCTGCATCAAGTGTACTTATCCGAAAGATGTGCACCATCTGGCTACGCTTCATTTAATTACACTCCGGGTTCGATGCGCAGTAGACGTTTAATCTATTGTCTGACCCGTTTAATCATCTAGCGATGCCGTGCTCCACTCTGTTAGCAATTACTGACAATGTTGGCGTGTAACAGGTCATTTTTGTTCAGAGCCCTCGCTGGGTTTCCCGATGCAATCTATGGTGCAAGGGAGCTATCACATCTGCCGTCGATGCCCCCCTTAAACTGCAACACACCATCATCATCATCGTCACATCCAGGTTCTCACCACTTACTATCCAATGCAGCCGCACACAGATGCCGTTCATGTTTGCATTTACAATTTCATATGTTGCCAAACGCTTTCGATTTCTGTTCAGTCTCTATCGTTAGAGCCCCTTTCAGGTGACTTATGAATCATTTGTTACAACAGTCGGCAATTCCGTGTCGTTGACCACCGGCCGGAAGATATCACTTCCGGTCAGATGCATGTGGTACGACAGACGGCAGCAATGGCTTCATTCATGCGACCGCAACCACTTCAGTTCAACTCAGTTCGGACCAGTTTCTATGGCACATGTTCAGAGCATTTCGGTTCGTATCGGTTCTATACTACACGCGTTCAGTTCGGTTCGTATCAGTTTGGTGTCACATGCGTTGATTTCACTTCGATTCGTATCGGTTCGGTGCTACACGCGTTCTGTTCACTTCGGTTCGCATCAGTTCGGTGCTACACGAATTCAGCTCACTTCGGTTTGCATCGGTTCGGTACTCCATGCGTTCAATTTCTTTTGATTCGGCCTAGTTGCGACCAGATCCAAACGAGTGACTCGTAACAGTTCCGTTCGGCTCAGCACCACGCGAGTTCGGATCAGTTCGAGCGGGTGAGTTCGGCCTACTTCAGCCCCTTTCCGTTCGGCTTAGCACCACGCGAGTTCGAATCAGTTCGGCTCAGCACCACGCGAGTTCGGATCAGTTCGAGTGGGTGAGTTCAGCCCACTTCAGCCTCGTTCCGTCCGGCCCGGCTCAGTTCCGCTCACAGTGATGAAGCCATACGCCGTCCACTGACTGCGTCCCCGGGTCACCGGGCCTCACGCTCTCCCGGTCCACCCCCACCAGACGACACGACAGGGCCACAGCCGTCCACAGGTGGACCCCAGGCCGCTCCGCACGGGGCGGCCACCCGGCCACCACGTGACGTACGGCATGGGACCGATGCTGGCCGGCGGAGGCAGGCCGGGGAAGCCAACACATCACAGCATGACAGGCAGGAGAAAGGCGCAGATGTCAACACCACCGGCCCTTTGGGAGCTAGCCCTCTCCAATGCAACAAGAGAAAGTCAAAGACAGTTTTGTCTTCCACACTCTGATATACCTCTGACATATCTGCTTCACTACACCCTCGAGTACTCATGCAGTGGGCGTACGTGCAGCAGTCCTTGAGATGTGAGGGCCGAGCCAAAGGCCGCTGGTCCGGAGAGAAATGAACCCAGATCTAGGGCTAGATGACCGCCGATTTGTAGGCCCAATATGTTGGAAACACGCAAACAGGCCCATAAACATTGGCTTGGCTGCCGTATTAATAAGGCGCGTGGGAAGCACAGCCGCTGACCTGGTAATGCATGATGTCATGCATGACGCAGCCGAGTGTGCAGGCTGGGCGAGAACATAGCGGTACAAACGGCGCCGTGGTATTAGCAGCAATATTTTGTGATGTGAAGATAATTGAAGACCCAACAACCAGATCCCTACTGGGGTGTGATCAGTGAGATTAAGAAACAAGCCAGTCTCAGGGACACGCCGAAAGGATGTGAGGCCCAGTTTTTTTAAAAAGAAAGTGACCCGGCGTTGTAGGGAAAAAACTGTATTGATGATGGGGATGTCCTGACTGAGCACATTTCGGTAAACCTTTATTTTTTACTGGGCACTTATCGGCTACTGAAGCTTGTGTTGACATTATGCATTCCTTCTGATGCTTTTTGGATGCTGTCTGACATGCACCAGAATCTTTTTCCTCAAAATTCGGATTTCAAAAGCATTCTTTGCGTCACGACCAGTGGGAATGCTCTGCTTCACGCGTCAGCATCGGTGTTTAAACCTCCTTCACCTGACCCGGGTCCTTGATCCCCCGTGCATTTTATAGCCACTAGCTCGTCACTGTTTGACCTCCAGCAGTCTACCCAGTCCGGCTGACCCAGGCCATGGGTCACTGTTCCGGCCGACCCAGCGTGGAGGGGAAGGGAGGAGGGGCAGAGAAATGATGCAGGGGCTGCAGACGGCAGCGAGACGAGACAGAGAAGCGGTGGGATGGCAGGACGACAAAACGGCGGGACACGGGACCTCAACAGTACAAGTCAGCACAGCGGGGCAGCGAGACAGTGGGATGGTGGAACAGCCGGAGAACGGGGCAGCGGGACTCCGGCGCATCGAGACGGTATGCTAATGGGACAGCCGACAGCAGGAGGACACCAAGCTGGAACAACGGGATTCCCAGTTGGCAGAACAGCGGAACACAGGAGACCACGACTGCGCGGCGCAGATGCAGGAGACGCCGAGACCGCGTGGGGACAGGACAGCGAGGCACTGAGACTGCCGAATAGCGGGGGAGTCGTGCAGGGAGTCACGGGACGGTGCCATGATGGGGCAGTGCGGCAGCCGATATGGTGACCAACACAAGCGCGATAGTGCGGTCGCGGGATAACCGATTTAACGGGGGCTTCGCGCATCGGAGGCGTGCGCGACGCAGTGCATGGGGAACGACAAGGGAAGGGGAATCAAGAGGGCATCGGGACGGCAAGGGGGTATCAAGCATATCTAGACCTGAAGCCTGCCAGCGGGACGGCGGAAGCGCTCTCATCAGCACTGCCGCAGGGGAATGTCCGGGGTACTGCGGGTGGGGGCGCTGCCCTGTCCACTGGGACCCGAGGGGCTGCGAGCCAAACCTCCCAGACCCCGGAGAGCTCTACAGTGTCCTCTAGCTTGCGGCAGAGCCAAACCTTCCCAGACCCGGGAGAGCGCTACATCCGCTAGCTCACCCGATCCAAGCCTGCGCTCACCTGACCTGACCGAGGGCCGCCGGCGCCGACTAAGGCCGCAGCAGCTAGCGGGACTTTCTTCCCACGTTTGCCTGGTGACGTGGGCGTGCGCTCAGGGCCAGCTGCCCACAGGCGTGGGTCAGCGGTCCGCCTGACCGCCAGTAGGTCGACGCCTGATGGGCCTGTCCACAGGTCTCCCCAAGGTCCGGAGGGCGGCCACCGCTCATCGGCGCGGCAGGGACCGAGGGTCATGCCCGCCATTCCTTCACTACTTCGGTTTAGAATGAGGACATCATGTCGGTGTGTCGGACGGGGGCGTGAGCGGACTTCTCAATAGGGACTGGGGGTATTCAGACACAGGTAAGATCAACCGAATACCGAGGTTGTGTGCCCGCGCGCAGGCGATTTCTTGCGTGACGTAACGCAAAACTGCACGTTCTTGATCTGCTCAGCTCTTCATGCCTTCTTTAATATTGAATCGCCGACATTTATTCACGGACATAGTTATACATGGCATAGGTCTGGTTAGGGGGTGGGGGGCATGCACCCCAGGGGACTTTTACAATCGTACGTCCCTGAGACAAAGTCAGGAGCCAGTCGAGACCAGAACTGCCCCTTGGATCCGCAGTTCCCCGAAGCATGGGTAAAAAAGCCTGTACAGCCTCTCGCGTAACATGTTAAAAAAAATGATGGGGTTTGGCGGGCTTTCAAGCAGGAAGATTAACAACATGATTACCTTTGAGATCCTAAAAGTGAGATCCTAAAAGTTACATCATATTTTTGGCCTAAGCTACGTGCCGAGAGCGTGGGTTTGTATAACAGCAATTGTACTTCGCAACAAGACACTTTTTGGGTAATACAAATGCGGCACGTGCCTCCAGGTTGGCGACAGTCATGCCGGCAGCACCATGCTTATCTCCGCTTAAACTGATATAATTTTGATGAAATTTATGCATTCTGCCACAAGCGTAAGGCCAGAGTAAGCGACATAGGGTGGTCAGGGCATGAAAACAAAAACGAAGAGGGTCGATTAAAAATAATAAGTCTCTGCTGGCAATAATCATCCCAATATAAGCGTGTTTAATGAACATACTTAGGCGAAGATCCTGATGCTGAAATGCCGCTTCTCAGGTACTTAACTGCGTGAAAACAACATGTATCCTAGCAGCATCGATACTTGTTCCATGCTCAGCGTCGTATCCGTGCCTATTTGGATTCCAAAAGCAATTGCCCATTGAAACCAACTGAATCTTCAAACTAGATTGGTGATTTTAGGTCTGATTATAACATATACTTAAATGAACCTGAAAATCGTCGGCCTATAATCCCCTTCCCTGTATTTTTCCTCAGAAGCGTTTTGCTAATAACCTTGCGGACGTTTACTGTTCCCTCCATGATGTTCGCCTATTACAAAAATCGGTTGCACAACCTACAACCTTTGCGCAATGAGCTCGTTTCTTAGCTCACCACGGGGAATCTCCATCCTAATGACGACTGAGGCAAAGAGCAGGGCAATAATCAAATTTCGCTGATATGGCTACCGATTTAAGTGGGGGAATGTTTTGGCACTTAGCACCCGTGCAATTTAAAAAGGAAATACTTTAACGGGATTTTACATACTGCAGCTAGGGTGCAGACGCAGATGTAGGATGTAGCACACGGAATGTAGAATGCAGATGCGGGTTGTGATCCCCCAGCCCCATTACCATCTACGTTTCCAAACGTACTCATCTAGGCAGCCTGCACCGACGTTTGGTTGTGCCCGTGCCGACTGCAGGGTCCGCGATGTAACGAGATGAGCTGGTCAGCCTCGGCTCTAATACCATACGAGTCAGCATCGGCTTTCATGACTCCGAAACACGCAGCCAATCATTCCGTCACGCGTTTGCATAGCTGGCACGCGGCCAGGCCATCGCATTCGCCGGCCCACCAATCGGCGACCGTGGCCGCACGACCGTGTGGACACCGCTCGTGTGGAGGCTGCGCGACCGTGTGGACAACGCTCGGCCGTGTGAACACCACTCGGCCGTGTGGGACGCTTTCGGCCGCATGGACACCACTCGTGTGGATGTCACACGGCCGTGTGGACACCGCGCGGCCGTGATGGACACCGCTCGGCCGTGTGGACGCGGCGCGGCCGTGCGGGCACCGCTCGACCAAGTGGACGCGGCGCGGCCGTGTGGACACCGCTCAGCCGTGTGGACGCCGCGCGGCCGCGTGGACGCGGCGTGGCCGTGTGGACACCGCGCGGCCCAGCACGCCAGATAATGACGCGACGTCGACACAATGGCTGCGGGACTCGCCGGCTCGGAGGATTTCTGCCGACCGAGCGGTCGGCAGATGTTTCGCGCGGTGACCTCGGCATGTCGCACCGGCCCGCGGCGCCGCGGCCACGCAGAATGGTTCGATGATTGCCCACATATTCTGTCCGTGAAAACAGATGGCCAACAGGCCGCGGCCGCGGGCCGGCCCTGCTCGCCGGCCGTCCCCGTTAGACGCGGCGGCGGCTGCGCCTGCGGACGAGCTTCGGTCGGTGCGGCCCGCGCGGTGGCCGGGGCGCTGGCGCTGGGCGGCCGCTGCCGGTGCTCGCGGTGGCCGGGGCGCTTCGCGGTGGCCGAGGGGATGCTGTTCGAGACTAGTGGTGGATGTGCCGCTGGAAATTCGCAGGTGGTGCAGATGTGTGCGTGCGGAGGACCAACAGACGAGCGTTTCGAGGCGTTTTTTCCAGTGATATGCTAACAATGATTTCATCTTTTGAAATATTATAGATCCGCGGTTGCTGACAACTCAAGGAATCATACCGGGAATATAATTTTTAAAGACAGAATAGCGTCCGCGCGTGCCATACCAAATACCACCGCCATTCGTTTTTCGGCGATGGAGCATAATAAGGTTCGAGAATATGCCTCATTGCCACACGTAAAGCCTAGTGCCAAATGCGACCGTACATACACGCTAGCTTACGTACGTCGCCGTCGCCGCCAAGTAATCGACGAATTATATGGCATGCACTCATACCTATCCCTTATACCCAGTCCGTTTTTCCCATTTTGACCAATCAACTTTGACCATGCCGTCGGCGAGATGCTTCGCAAGCAAGCACGAGTTCCAACGGACGCAGCGTGTCGGACCCAGTGTCACCGCCCTCTCTTAAGTAACTCTTTGGATTAGCCTATGACGACTCTTTGGAGCGGCCTATGGTAACTCTTTAGAGTGACCTTCAGTACCTCTTTGGATCGGTCCATAATTACTGTTTGGGGTCTCTTTGGACAAGACTTTGATAACTCTTTGGGGTGGCCTATGGCACCTCTTTTGATTGGCCCTTGATAACTCTTCGGAGTGGCCTATGGTATCTCTTTGGACTGGCCTGTGGTAACTCTTTGGAGTAACCTGTGATAACTCTTTGGAGTGGCCTACGGTACCTGCTTGGAATGGTCTATGCTAACTCTTTGGAGTGACCTATAGCAACTCTTTGGACAAGACTTTGATAACTCTTTGGAGCGGCCTATGATAACTCTTTGGATTGGTCCATGATCGCTCTTTGGGGTCTCTTTGGGCAAGACTTTGATAACTCTTTGGGGTGGCCCATGGTACCGCTTTTGATTGGTCCATGATAACCCTTTGGAGTGGCCTGTGGTAACTCATTGTGGCTGATCGCGGACTTGGCAGCGGGCCGCTGGGCTCCTCGCGTGTCCATCACGTCACCACGCTTCCGGTCAGGCAGCCGACCGCGGCAACTTCTCCCTTCTCCGGAGCTGCGTCACGACGTGACAGCGACACTTTCGCAGCGACCATTGGCCGCGGGCCGCCTGGCAGCGACTTAGAACCGGCGTTAGACTGCTGAAACTGCTGCTGGATTCGAGGGGGAACAACGACAAGGACTGTCGTCCTTCGAATGTGGCGAAAAGGGAATCGTCCCTATCCAGACTTGGCCTCCTAGCTGTTGCCTCGTTCTAGACAAGAAATTCACCTCCCGCCCACCCCACCGCAAAGATTCGGTGCTGGACCTGCCTTTCCTGAACGCGGGGACTCTGCGGCCTCTTTCAAAGACCTGCTGCCGGCGCCCGGTCATGCACTAGCGGGCACGCCCAGTCGTCCAACGGTGGACACGCCCAATCGTTCACACGTGGACACGCATGCACGCGCCCGTCGTCTGCGTGCTAAGCGACGCCCCAGGGAATCGCTAACGCTGCTGATAATGACAGGCGTCGGGGAAGGAGGGGGAGGGGCGGCACGTGACGGGACTCAAGGGCACGTGCGTAACAGTCTTTCCACCGGACACGTGCGACGAGCCTGCGGCAGTTGGTGGAACGGAAACAATAGACCCGCGGGAGGGACGCCCCGCTTCCGGCAGCGGTCGTTGCAACAGAAAACAGCTGTCACGGCTCTGATGCCGAAGATATTGCAGGTTACAGCGCGCGCATATTGCACAACGCGCCGCGCCATATGCTTTCGTATCAAAACTGCTGGAGCATCTTGCAACCGTCAGTGAAAGAGAGACGGCAGCGCCGTCGTGCACGGCAGTCGTGAGAGCATGCAATGGACTCGGGAGTAGAGCGGACGTACCTCGTGGGAGTCACGACAGCAGCAGCTGGACACGAACGGTGTCGAAATGCCGAGAACAACGTGGGCTTTTCATCACTTTGCATCAGTTCTGTTCGAGCTACCCAGCTCGTGTTTGCGCACATGCGCCATGGGCTGTCTCTCTGCAGCGGGTATCGCGAAGTCCGGTGAGCGATCTGTTCCGATCAGCAGCTGCCGCCATGCCGGCTGATGATCTCATCTGATCTGCTGCTGATCAGAGCGAGGTTATCCAGTCTTCACGAGCTGCTACATCAGTTACATCTCTGAAGACCGCCCTCCACGAAATTAAGCCGTGATGTCAGAGAAAGCGCTTCTATAAACATCACATCCTATATTGTTTTTTCAATGAACACATGCTGCCGAGCCGCTGCACCGTTGACAGAAAGGAGTTCTGGCTACCTAGCAGGCATGGAGATTGAAGACACATGCAATTTGGGGTGCATTGGCTACAGAAACATCAGCTCCGGCCTGCGTTACAGGCTTCTAGCTTTGTGTCCGGTAATCTGGACCCTGTCTCATCGGTTCGACGAAACGTAAATCAAATTGCCTGATGTGCTAGATGATTTGGTCTATAATATTCCATACAAACACGCTTTTGCTATATCTACTTTTTATTTTTGTGTTTTTCTACGAGTTCCGGATGAGACATCAAGAGCACAATTTTATGAACGGACATTGTCCAAACACCAAGCATACCCAATTTCCCGGAGTCTGAACAATTTCTGCATTCCCTTCACCTGCAAGCTCAGGCTGTCTAACTGCGCTGCTGACGTCGGCTGTATCTCCGCGAGTCCCCCCCCCCGCCCCCCCCCCCCGGCTTCAATACGTCGTAGCTCTGGGGCCCATCCCGGACGGAGCACGGCTCCGTGCGTCACACCAGCCACGCTCCGGCGCAGGAGAGGAGCGTCTCACGACACCTGATCGTCCGCCTGTGCGCCGCTCCTGCTCCGACACCAAGCAGAGTGACGGATCGACCCGCGCTGACACCAATCAGAATGACGGATGTGATGACGGAGACGACCGGGGAATGCGCCCTGCAAGTCTCCGCGACTCTCTCCCGCTCTCCCGCCCCCTCCCCGGGCGCCGAGACGCAGCGTCCGCCCCGGCTCCGGTTTGTCCTGCCTCACCGCGCCTGTCCGAGCCGCCCTCCGACGCGCGGTCGCAGTCGACCCGGGAAGACCAGGCGGAGGGGTGACCGTGTTTCTCGACGGCGGGGCCGCTGCTCTCGTTGGCCGGGAGATTCGTCATTCACCGCGTCTAGTTAGCGGTTCTGGTGCCGCCCAGGCACGCTTACTGTCACAGGGGCGTCGGCCTCACTGACGAGCGAAGACAATGGTTGGGAGGACCCTGCGACTCGGGTTCCGGCGCCAGATGTTTACCACCATCACTCGTCACCTGTCATCTTTTCCAAAATTAGGCGTCTAGAGAAATGGCAATGGACTATCGCTTCTATGAGAGGCGAGGCTGCTCTGAAGTATAGAAGTGTGAGCTTTTGCTCTAAAAGCGTGGACCTGTACTCTAAATTAGTACGCATGCCCAGCCTCGGTGCGAACTCATAAACAGGCTGTACTTGTAGCGTCTGCACAGCAAATTTAACGGCTCTGCAACGAATCGCAAATGTCTCTAATTGCGATTATTTGGCGAGACAGTGACAGCTGGATACTACCGTCCACTGACCTGGCAGGCCTCGAGGGTCCCTCAGACTGTGCCAGACGTCTCAGCAGACAAAGGTCACGCGGTGCCGGGTCGCCGGTCACGTGACCCATTGATAGCCGGCTCAGCAGAGGTCAAGAAGAGAGGCGCCCGCAGAAGGTTCACCCTGCGCAGGAGATGTTTGTCAGTTCAGCCCATGCACATAAAGCGGCTGCCCAGTGGATGTTCAGCAGGTGTACGCTAGTGAAGCACAGGACGTGGGCATGCCTTGCTGGAGAATGAGAACAACGCTGTAGAATTTATCGTAGTTCGCATACAAGCGTGCCCTGTTCCGTCTGCATTTGGATGTCGTGTAGGCCGCGTGCGACTCTCGTCTACGTGCCGGTTTCGCTGGTTGGACGTACATTTAACTGACCTCTTTTGTCTTCATCTGTCATGTTGCTGGCTGTCAGATCGCTACAGAGTATCCCCAGCAGACTTGTGACGTGCTGTCAGGTTTTGTCATTAACGCCACCTCGCGTCAGCTTCCATTCTATCCACGACAGGGAGCGCGAAGTTTTCGCCTGCCGAGCATTTGCGGCAATTTTTTCTGATCATTGTTCGTCACTGCTGAAACATGCACAGAGCACTCGCTTGGCCGAAGAGCGTCCGGCCGGCGGGAAAGTGGCACATTCACGCTGCATCTTTCACGAAACATGACAAAATGTAATGGGGGTCCTGACCAGTCACGTGCATCAACCAACATTTTCGTACATACCTGCACGATTATGCATCCAGTATAATCTCCTTTCAACTCAGTTGCATTTCATTCGGGATGGGCAACTAGGCCTGAATCAGAATAGTCTACTAGGAAAGAGGGCCGAGCACACCTCGGTCTCAGCTAAGCAGTGACCTCCGCATGAGTAATCACACGCAGCGTACACACCGTATGCCAGCGCAGCTCTGCCTATAGCGGGCCCCGCTTCACTGACCCCTGACGTCACACCCCCACACACACCGGCACAGCGGCGGCCGCCCTGCCCCGCACCTGTTCGCCACAGCAGCACTGCGCGCTCCCCGGCCGCTGCCGGCGTGTCGAGCAGCTACAAACACGAGCGTCGGTTTTCATCAGCACGGCAAAAAACTGCGCCACGCGACAAAAACGTGTCTGTGGCGGTGGACGGCAGGCGGCACAGGTGGCGCAGCGGTGACGTGAGTCATGCACCTGGCGCGGCAGAATGGCACGGTCCGGTCAGCTGGGGTCACTAGAGGTCAGATGGTGCATTGTACAGCTCATCGAGTCACTTAAAATCTCACCAAGGTCGTGTAAGGTTAGACTGTGGCCGCCGGGCATTAGACGAGTACAAAAGAGGTCAAGATGGGGTCATCATAATTACAACGGTTTGTGGTGTTCAAGGTGGACCATATCCATGCCACCCGGCCCATCCTGAGGAGGGAATAAGAGAGTGGTGCCTCTCAGTTCCCGCAGGGGGGGGGGGGGGGGGAGGCTTTTCCGGTCGTGGATCTTTCTGTAAATGTTACATTATCGTGGAGCACCTCCTTCCACCAGACAAAGTGACGCTTTTCGTTGCCTGCTTCTTGGACCATACGCAAAACTGAACCCTGACGTCCTCGCTAAATGAACCCTGACGCCCCCACCCACTGAAACCTGGTGTCCCAAGAACTGAACCGGGATGTCCACACTAACTCCACCCTGGTGTCTCCACTAGTTGAACCTTGATATCCCCACTAAATGGACCCTGATGTCCCCATTAAGTGATCCTTGATATCCCCACTAACTGAACCCTGATGTCCCTACTAAGTGAACCTTGGTATCCCCACTAACTGAACCCTGAGGTCCCCACTAAGTGAACCATGGCATCTCCACTAACTGAAGCCTGAGGTCCCCACTAAGTGAACCTTGATATCCCCACTAACTGAACCGTGATGTCCCCACTGACTGAACCCTAATGTTCCCACTAACTGAACCCCAATGTCTCCACCGTCACTTCTGCACTGGCCGAATGTGTACCTCCTCCTCCTTCCAATATTGAGAACGGCATCTGGCTGAGGCCGCCGGAGGTTGGGCTAGCGTAATTAGAGGCCATCTGTGAACACTGGACGTCAAACAGGGACCACTGGAGGTCAGGCGTGGGTCTCAGCATGTCAGGCTGGAATCACAGACTGGAGTCACTGGAGTTCAGACTGGAGTCACTTGAGGTCAAACTGGGACCATTCAGCTCAGACCGGCCTCTCTTCAGATCGGGCATGGATTCATTTAATCCAAGCTTGACTACGTAATTTTTTAGGAACTTAAGTGAAGGTCAGGCTTGGGTCACTGGGTCAAGTTAGGTCACTGCAACTTATGCTGCGACGGTATGAGGTCACGCCAGGAGTGCTCAAGGTCAGATCGGCATCAATAGTATGCATAGCAAGATCGCCGGCGATCAAATCACTGATCGGGATCACAAACAACGGGACTTCGAGCCGGGGGTGTCCGGGAACATGCTCCTAGCCATATGTCCATGCTTAAACTTAACTTACGCAGGAACCGAAAGACCGACCTTGAGTCACGCCACAGTGCATAACAGGAGTCATTCGTCTAAACTCTAAGGGTAGGCTTGCACCTACGGTGAACGCATAAGCTGATATGTCGTGTCATGAATGCCCTACTTAAGTAGGCGGATGTTCGGCCCACAGATGACTAAATTCCCAGCTCAGATCAAATAAAGAACCCACAGAAGCGGATTGAATATACAGCCCGAGGTATGTGACGGACATTGTCGGCGGGCCCCCAGCTGCGACGGACTTCTGCGGCCGGGACCTGACCCGAGTGTGGAGATAACGGTGAGCGGTGGACGCCGACAAAGACGGCGCTGCGTTCCCTTTCCGCCCCATACGTGTCGCTGAACTGAGCTGGATCTGATTCTGTGCCTTGGCCTACCTTGCGGAACTCCCCTCCGCCTCGCACCTCCATACGGGTAGCGTCACTGGCCGGCTAACAAGCGAAGACGCAGAAACGGATCGGGAGGGGCGACCGATACCACATGAGTGAGGAGCTCGAGGACTTTCAGCGCTGACGACAGGCGGGCTTCAAGCTTCGGCAAGAAGACTTCACCAGCTGGTCCCTCCGACGGCCACCAATGCCATCCTGCGGAGAGGCGACCAATTACCGGGAGTTCGGACGGAGCCACTCTCTCGCCGCGGCCTATCGGGGCATCGGACCGACGCCGCACTTGCTAATGATGTAACAGGCAGAGGGTAGGGGGAGGGGGAGGGGGCAGCCGCGCTAGTTCCCATGTGAACGCTTTTGCAACAGAGTAGGCGGGTACACTGGCAAACTTTCACCGAAGGGCGTGAAACAGTCCGGTGCTGACGCTTGAGACCGCGGTGTTGTTCACCGGGTCCGGGAAATCGCACCGACAGGTGTCGTTATCGTACCAGCAAACCTTATATCGCATCAACAGGCGTCAAGATACATTCCACAGAGTGAACTCAAGAATCCAGACTTACAGACCGACGGTGGCAACTGGGAGTGGTTGAACGTAATGGACAATCATTTTTGAGCTGGGAACAAAGAAGGTGCGCGGCACCTGTATTCGTGCTCTACCTGATCCTGTTTCCACGCGTTTGCCCTTTGCGTCCGCGCTGTACAAATTCTTCAAGTTTGTCTTCAACATGGGTCCATGGAAGGAAAGCGGTGCTCTAAAATGGGTCAGCACATATGGTGGTGCTCTCGGCTTTGATAGTGCTTTGGGCCTTAGCGTATCAGCTTATTTAGCCAAACAAAACATTACGCCAAATTCAATATTTTTATTGATATGCCTCTGTGAGGCGAATAAAATACTTCATGTTATCGCATTGTTGGCTATGCTCTAATAAACGCAACCTTTCTTTTTGCAACTGCAAGCCTTGTAGCCTATGGTGAACAATCAGAAACGAGCATGCAAGGCTCTAATTTTCCCTGTATGTTCATCTTCTGAATCTCGCCGTCTCTCCGCCGCAGTCAGCTGACTGGCAGCCTGTCCATGTTACAGCTGTCGCTGCTCACGCCTCGTCGCTCTTGGCTCCATTTCACTTCGTTGCTCGCGCTCATTACTTAATTAAACTTTCAAAAGTGGGGCCAGAGTAAGAAACAAACGCTGGAGGTTCATACAAAAGGAAACAAACTTGCTGCATTATACGGTCTCCCAGAGCTGGGAAAACCAGAACGGAAGGAAAAAGGCCATCTGAGCACTACCGATGAACAGATGATGCAAAGGGATCAGTTGTAGCACCTCTCGTTTGACCGACTGTTAGGTCATCGACTACCTTAGCTCATGGCCTGTGCACTTTATTTTATCAAGCTAACTTTAGAACGCTTTGCCCTTCCATCTTGCCGCTGGCCCGGTCCAGAACAGACAGGTGCCATGCGAATATTCCCCTGCCACTCCCATGTGTCGGCTCCGGTGGCCTGGCTGAAGCACGAGATGCACGCACGAATTGACTCCTCCAGGGCCGAGCACTCCAATTCAGCCAGAGGGCCCTGCACGCTCATCAGGGGCCCCTGAATCGATAAGGGTTTATACGTCGGTCAGACATCACCAGTGACGCTCAGCGTCGGCATGGGCCATGGTGGCCAATATCCCCAGCATGGACAAAGCAGGAGCCAGCGATTTATATTAGTTGGGGCCCCAGCGCCTGCCAGGGCCCCACAGCGCCTAAAAACGACAAGGGCGCCGGGTCGTCCAGCGGCAGTGTTCGAGGAGGCCCGAAGACCCTGGAAGGCCCACCGAGCTCACCGAGCAAGGGCTCGATCGGAGGGTTTAGGGCACGAAGCGCTGACTGGAGTCTCACTCAGGAGCCCCGGCCTGCGGGTACAGGCTATCAGATGACAGTCAGATGTCTCTTTGAGGCGACTGGGGACCCGCTGAGTCGATATTGGCCCATATGCCGGCCAGACACCACCAGTACCGAACAGTCGACGCCCTGTCAGCTTGAGCTCTGCCACCTGTTTCCCAAGCAGAAGCAGGACCGGGCTAGAATTTGCATTGGTCTGGCCCCTGCAACAATGCTTGAGGTTCCTGTGTCAGTCAGGGAGCAGCAGTGTATAGCAGGGTGTCATGTGTCGGCTAGCGTTCCCTAGTCGGCCAAGGGCTTTGTTTGAGGAGGTCCGAGGAGGGGCCAGAAGGCCCCCGGAACTTAAGATCAAGGGCCCAATTGGACGCGGGCCCGGGCCCCCACCACGATTTTCAATGTTCGGGGTCCCTGACACAGTGAGGGGCTCCTATGTCGGTCAGGGGCCACAGGGGTCCTGTGGTGGTAAGGGTCCCGAGTCGGCCTGGAGCGGTGTTTGAGGCGGCCTGAAGAGATAGCCGAAGAGTCTCTTGAGACCAAAGATCAAGGGCCCGATTGGTAGGCTGAAGGGCCCAAACAGCTGGCTGGAGGTCACATTAAGGACCCCGCCCGTACGGCCATGATCTCAAAGGTCAGCAAGAGGGCCTCTCGCACCGATTGGGGACCCCTAAGACGGAGCGTTCCTCTATTTCGGCCAGAGATCACTAACATCGAACAGCCGTCTCCGCGTCGGTCTGAGCGATGGGGGCCAATTTCCCAAGCAGGGATACGGCCAGGCCTGTGATTTACATTGGTCGGGCAAGATTGTTCCAACAGGGACAGGACAGGACCCCAAATGACAAAGGGCTTCTTGCGTTTGTTGTGGCTCTCTGAAAATGAAAGGGAACATTACAAGTCATAATGGTTGTTCACATTGAGGCAATGGAAGGGTCCTGTGCCAGCCAGGGCCCGCAATACCGAGAGGTGGGCCCACCAAACCCATTTCCAGCATTGGCCTGTTAAGCCCATGGGGTTTATGTGCCAATTATTTGACCACCTGCGGCGATCAGCGATGTCATTGCGTCAATGACGGTTTCTGCGTCGACCCGCGGTCAACCGCGCGGGTGAGAAGGCCTCCCGCATCAGAGAGGGGACCAACGTGATATGATGTACCCCTCTAATGGCTTCCGGATCGGCCTAGGGGTCCCGCCCCGTGGCGCCAGAATGGCAGCCGGAGGACACACCGCGGTGGGACAGAGTGGCCCTTCAGCACTTCACCGGAAACAATGATATACCGCCTAGTGTTCTACTCAAGGGGCTCCTTTCCTAGAAAGAAATAAGGGGCCTCATCAGTGTTGAACAGAGCTGGTCTAAATGAGCTAAGAAACGAATAAGGCCACCCCAAGTTTGTCTGAGAACATTTATTCTTTTGCCAAATCGACTAGTGAAACAAATTACATCAAAAGTCTTGAGCCTGCGCGTCTGCAGTCCCGGGAGCAAAGAGAGCAATGGCCTTAGTTGCAATTTCCGTGAAACCGAACGTCGTTGGCCACGGCCAGAAACACCACGCGGCGGGTGCCGTGCGCGCGGGAACGACTGTCGTAAAATAAGAGTTCCGAGTGCCTTTCAACATTAGTTCGTGCCTTTCAAAGATGAGCCTGAGCACCACTTTTTTGCAACGTTGGGGCTGTCCTCTGGACATACTTACAGTTACAGCAACACGGAAAATAAGAATTCTACCGTTTCTCTTCCAGTTCCAACACCAGATTCCGGCACCACTCCCTGGTGCTGTACGGGCCAAGTCTTTCTTATCTTCAGTCTAAAAATAGCGCATATATAATATGCGCCCGGGCTACCTCCTAAGTGCACGATGTGGTGTCCTAAAGCGCTCAAAAACCCACTCACTGGCCCACCCATTGACCAAGGCTTAGTGTTAGGCTCGGAACCAATGCCGCGCGATCTAAGGAGACTGGAACGCCTGGCGTCTACGTTTTTGTTGGTAAGATTTGCGAGGGCGCATGCTCAAAAATACGTTGCATAATTTGTGCCACTTCTCAATTCTGACCGAATTATCAACATTACCATTCCACCATGGCTTGACTATGTAGACACAAATTGTTGACCCATTTCGATCTACATTCGCGGAGTGCCTGTGCAACCCAGGTAAGAATTTTGTCGAAGCTTCTGAGTTCTGTCGGTTTAGGAAGGGTCCACTAAACCATTGAAAGATGAAGAACGCCGGTGTTTTACGTAATGCAGCCGTTAAACGCATGCTTTCTTCAGTCAATAGACCATACAATTCAGACAGAATTCATTTCGCGTTAGCCTCTGGATTCCTTCCCAGTTATGGAAGGTAGAAATAAAAAAGGAACAAAACATGGTCTCATTAGCAAACGGGCCATATTAGGCGATTTTTTGGGAGGGTTTTGTTACTTGCTACCAAGGGACTCTTTGCCAATCCTGTGTCCACGCCACCTTTGCCGGGGCTCTGGCTGCAAGCCCGATTGCAGCAATGATACCACCGCTGTAATGCAATGCGGACATGCCCACCCATAAGCGTTAACCCACTGCCAATTTTCTAAGTTGATCTAGGAGCTTCTTCGAGTTTGAGATACGCACGACGTTACCCAGCGAAAACCGAGAACCGAGCTGTGCCGCGCTGCGTCACGGAAAGCATTTTGACCGCCCTGACATCTATAGTGGGATATCTCGTCCATCGTAATTCTGGTGCCGAAGGATAAAACTAACAGTTCAAGGTCTGGGCGCTTGGGATACTCATATATTACCTTGTACATGCTGGTTGACGTCAGCGTTGTTTCCAAACATGGGCGCTGTTCTTGGTTGTAGCATTGCATTGAACCGGCAGAATATTAAAAGCTGAAAAGGTTGTAGTGAAGCGCCCGTTTAATATGTGATGTTACGCACGTAACATGGTTTTATTGAAACCGACTCAGATGCAACCAGACACGTGCTTTAAGGGCCCATCATGTAGGAGTTACAATGCATTGTGTTACAGCCTTGTCATTATTTTTCAATCTCCCCTCTGTCAACGTACTGGTTGCACTTGGTGTAGCATCTCGGATGTCTACACTGTCAAGCGATTGTTTAAACGCATTTCATTATCATCTACCACAACGTACCAGTATATCGCTACGCTGGGAACATTCGTTTCCCCTTGCTACACTTCATTCGTCCCATCAAACTTGAAACCCTCTTCCCTGCCTTTCCTATCGTGCAGCACGCAATCTACGGTCTGCTATTAATCCTGTCCGCGCGTTCTACTTATTATTACGTCACAAACGCAATTAAACATGTCAAATGAGTGTTTTGGATACTTGGTACTTGTAGATGACAGTTTAAGTAAGAAAGCATAACTGAGGCGTACAAGTGGAACCCAAATTGTAATTGTAAACAAAAAACAAACGCTTCTATAGCTTGACGCAGCGTTAGAAGGTGTGACAGCGCTTTAGAGCATTTGGTAAAGCCCGATCCCGACGATTTCGACGCTCTGCGTCGTAGTGAAGTCAAGTTCTTCACTGCAAGGTCGCGTGAGATGGGAGGAGGTGGGCGGCCGGGAGAGCAGTTGTGATCTTGAAAGGTTCGTCCTGGGTAATGGCCATGAATTTTGCATCACTGGCGGGGAAAAGGACACAAGGTCTACATCGAAATTTCTGTATTTGACACTTCTTTTTGGCAGGAGTGCTCACTTTGCATTCCGATGCCTAATTCTGCTGAGGTTTCACGTTTACTTGGCTCCATAATCATGAATAGAGAAAAGTATATACCTTTGTGATTGTAGAAGTTGATGCCTTTGCTATGGCACTGAATTTTAAGTTTTCTGGCCAAAGGTTTACTGCAATGTGGGCAATGTTTGGGTTTCTTGGTCCTCATAACTACATTTCACTCATATTGTATCTAGGTTGTTTATCTAAATATCATGTTTTTGCCATGTGTCAGCCATTCAGTTATGATAAGTGTTTGGTCAATTTTATAAAATTATTGTCATAATTTAGTAATGAATGCATGAAAAATACAATGATCCACAGAATAGTTAATTGCCATTGATCTCTCCAGAATTCTTAAGTTGGGTTGCTTGCTGCTTGGAGATGTAATGACCTGTGTGTTTGCATCACCATTCTTTAACATCATATGTGTGGTCATTAAAGAAAGCAAATCAATCCCACTAATTCTTTCCTCCTGATTAGGGATCACAATATGGTTTGAATAACTAAATTTATGTTAAGGTTTGCTCTTTAGTTGATAGCCCATAGTTATGCCCCATCACATTTATCTTGGCAAGTAGATGGCAAAAAGCGGTGCACATATATATAGATATCATAAGCCACAAGGTATACAGCATTTGACATTACTACCCTATAATTGGTTATGGCCTCATGCTTAGGATGTGATTTGAAAATCATGTCTAAGAAGTATTTTGCTCATGAAACAACATGCAGGCTCTGATGTTGCCTCTAAGGAGAGAAATATAAATTTTCTGGGAAATCCCACTGCTATTCTGGACTTGTTCTGTATAACATGTATTTTTTGCAATATGGTCCTCCCGACGGAGATGTCGTGTGGGGAAACTTATTGTTGGTTGGGCGTGCTTTAAATTGATTGACTGTCTGGATAAATGCGCCTTAAATTAGAGGTGACTGTGAAAACAAACAAGTCAACTGACTGAAATCTAGTTAATTTCTCACCCAACATTAAGGTAGTATTTTAGCAAAGTACTGCACTGCTAGACAATATGCCTAACTAATATGAACTGCCTTAAACTGACCAAGTTTTATGCTTTGTCATTCAAACCTTTACTTTGGCTGTGGGCTGATAGTGAAGGCTTGAATGCTGGGTTTCATGGTTTGTCAGTAATATGAAAGGCTAACATGACACATTTTTCCTTGTGACTCATTTTTAATGAAACTGTTGATTTCAGACAGAAATAACATCATTGCTGAACACAATTAGTACCATGGTGCCCAACCAATGCCATGGTGCAAGAACCATACTGTGATCAGACATGATGCCCAAGGAACCTGCCAAAAAGGACGGCGGCAGCACTACTGCTCGGAGCAATCAGAACGGCAGTGCCATGAGCAAGCTGCGGCAGTCTGGCGTCAACTTCCTGCACAAGACTGCTCAGAAGCTGGCCATGAAGGATGACGTACCAGACACCACCGAGCAAGCGGGCGGCGCCTCGCCTCGCGCGGCCGACTCGGGCTCGACCGGCGGCGGAGTAGGGGTGTCCTCGAAGCGAGATCATTCGCCGTCCACCTCCGGGCCGCTCTCGAGGCCAGAGCGCCAGTCACCGGCCGCCGGGGCGCCCGCAAAACCGGACCGTTCGCCAGCCGCCGCCGCCCCATCCTCGAAAAACGACCGACCGTCGCCCGCCACCGGCCAGTCCTCAAAGCTAGACCGCCCGCCGCTGGCCGCTGGGCCGTCCTCGAAGCAAGACCGCTCGCCGTCTGCAGCCGGTCCGTCCTCGAGACCGGACCGTCCAGCGGCCGGCGGCCAGGCGCCGAAGCCGGGCCAGATGACGGGCGGCGCGCCGTCGCGGCCCGACCGGCCGGCCGCCGCCAAGAAGGCGGTCACACCGCAGCCGGAGCCGCGGCCGCCGCCGTCGCTCAAGAAACGCGCCTTCAGCATCGACGTCGCGTCGCCATCGGTGTCGGGCGTCGGCGGCGGCGGCGGCGGCGGCGGGCGCAGGGCGGCAGACCCGGCGCGGCCGGCGCGACCGTCGGCCGTGCGGCACCGGGACCGGCCGCGTGACGCCGCCAAGGTGAGCTTCTCCTCGCGCGTGCAGCTGCTGGGCGCCGCCGACGACGAGCCGACGGAGCGCGTCGAGCCGCTGGCCGAGGAAGAGGAGTCGAGCCGCCAGGCGGAGAGCATGCGCAAGCTGGAGCGCGAGAACGAGTCGCTGCGGCACGCCATCGAGAACTACCGCGAGCTGGAGCGACGGCGCGCGTCCGGCCCGAGCGCCCCCGGCACGGCCGGCGGTGAGGACGCCGAGGACGGCGAGGAGGACGAGGTGGAGAAGGCCGTCGAGGTTTCGCCAAACGGGACGTTCCTCAAGTTCAACGAGGAGATCGGGCGCGGCAGCTTTAAGACCGTCTACAAGGGATTGGACACCACCACCGGCGTGTTCGTTCGCCTGGTGCGAGCTGCAGGTGAGCACCGCTACCGGTGTGTGTGTGTTTGGGGGGGGGGGGAGGGGGTGCAGCGATGTCAGCGCTGCTTCGCTGAATGGGGCTTGGAGGTCCAGGAGAGGATGGAAGGGGATGAGGTAGCTGCTGATTGCTTGGGCGCAGAGTACGGGGGTGGGGGGCTAGGCCGTTTACTCAGTTGTTCTTATACGATATTTTTTCTGTATTGTAGATCGGACGTATGTTGCCTCATGTTTGGGTACGTTTCTAATGGCATTGCTTGTATTTGCTCGTGACTGATCCTTGCCGGCGGCCATTTCGGAAAATATTCACGTCTGAGAAACGCTTCGGAGTGATGTGATGTTGGCTACCAGCTGGCCCGGAACTTCGCCCTTCGAAACGGCGCATACCGTCGCTATCAATCCTCTCAACACCGTACCCATACCTATCAAGCGGCGTCGCTCTGGCCACAGCTGAGCGGCAACCGACTGAGCAAGAAGGACCGCGACCGGTTCCGGGAGGAGGCTGACCTGATGAAGGGCCTGACGCACCCAAACATCGTCCGCTTCTACGACTTCTGGGAGGTGGACAAGCCGAAGCGTAGCTGCATCGTGTTGGTTACGGAGCTCATGACGTCAGGCACTCTGCGCACGTGAGTGGGCGCTGAGATACCGGCCCGCGGCCATGACCCCCTAACTACGTGCGGGAGTCCAAGTCTTGTGGGGACGTCGGCAGGCAGTCAATGGACGCAAAAGTGAGGTACAAAACCCTTCATATATGTAAGAAAGGCTTTCAGCACCCGGTATGCTAGAAGGAGCGGACGTCGGCAGGCGGTCAGTGGACGCAAAAGTGAAGTACAAAACCCTTCATATATGTAAGAAAGGCTTTCAGCACCCGGTATGATGGAAGGAGCTAGTTGAACAAAGATATAAATGATTGGCTGACATATGATATATGTCACCAACCGTTTGTACTAGATCAGCACGGCCGCCTCCACCTAGGGCGCCTGCAATTTCAAATGTCTGCTCAATATGCGCCTAACGGAGCCTGTGTGCAGCGAGTGTCACGGTATCGTGCGCTGGCCGGTTCCAGCGAAGTCAAGCCGTCTCGTGCGCCCTCGCCGACGACTCCGTCCCTCCCCACTTGCTGGGGTCGAACGTCACGAGCGGGCGCAACCAATCAACTCGAGATGCATGCTCGCAGGACCCAATCAGAATGTGGGGAAACAGAAAACCCTTGCCGATATTGGACCGTAATAAGGCGGTGAGATGACATTTGAGGCAGCATTTGTGATCGTGTAAGCATCCGCTGCGCGGAAGAAAGACGATCCGACGTGTGCCGGACGGCCAGACAGGGCTCCGAGCCCGCGCCGGCCGACGCCGTTAGAAGGCTGACTCAGCGGCAATGGCCAACAGCTGCCGACCAGCCCTGCTCTGGTCGCGCTCCCTCGGCCGCCGGCGTGCGCGATCGAGCGGGCTACGGATGCATTGTGTCCTGGAGGAGCTCAAAGCCCTACAGTAGCTGCAGCTTCGTCGCACTTTTTCATTCGTCTTTACGCTCTGTAAGTGGTGTAAGCATCGCTTTGCCGTGGTGTTTTTGCAGTTGTTTGTTTTGACCACAGGTACCTGAAGAACTTCGGCCAGAAGAAGGTGTCGCTGAAGATCATTAAGCTGTGGTGCCGCCAAATCTTGCGTGGCCTGCAGTTCCTGCACTCGCGCAACCCGCCCATCATTCACCGCGACCTCAAGTGTGACAATATCTTCATCTCGGGCACTACCGGCCAGGTCAAGGTCGGCGACCTGGGCCTGGCTACGCTCAAGAACCGGTCGTTCGCCAAGTCGGTGATCGGTGAGCACCGCTGCCGCCGCCGCCGCTGCCGGCCGCGGCTGGTCAGAGTCCGGCTGGCTCCAGCATGAGCGGGGTCGCCGGGGGCGCCGGGCTCGGCTGGCTGGCGGGACGCCTGCTGCGGGTGGTTGGCTCTGCAGACGACGGCATCGGGGGGTTCGGAGCGGGAGGCTTGGCCGCCTGACCGCGCGCGCTATGCAGGCATGCCCGGCTTCCGAGCGAACTTGAATGCCGCGTCCGGGCTCTTCCCAGGCTTCGCTGCGAGTCGCACGCCGGGGTGGGAATGCTTGCGCGACAGTGATGCGCCGATACCGGCCGCGGAGGACTTGTGCATAGTCTAGGGCAACCTCTCCACGCCTGTTTTTCGAATGTTTTTTCCACCCACCTCGGCATTGGACAAGCAACACACACGCACACATAACTACATACTTGGGCAGGCTGGCTCGTCTTAGAGCGCTCTTTGCCACTGAATGGCAGCGGACTGCCAATAGTTGATAGACGCCAGGCGGGCGCGCTCTGTTCGAACGCCTTTCTCCGCTAGGCACGCCCGAGTTCATGGCTCCGGAGGTGTACGAGGAGCACTATGACGAGGCGGTGGACGTGTACGCCTTCGGCATGTGCATGCTGGAGATGGTGACGGCCGAGTACCCCTACTCGGAGTGCACCGGGCCGGCACAGATCTACAAGAAGGTCATCACGGTGAGCGGCGGCTCCCGGCCGCATGGTGGCGCTGTGGTACGGGAGCGACCGGCCGGCGCTCCTGCAGTAGGGCAGGTGGTCAGCTTTCAGCCTGTGTGTGCAGCCTGTGTGAAATTTGCACCAATCCCCATGTTTCACGCTGTTGCTCCGTGGCTGTGATAAACATTACGATGATGGCAGTGTTCTACGTTGACGTGCTGAGTTCTAGCCTTGGTACTCAACGCTGCAGATTAGGTTGTTCGTGGGCCGTGTGGTTCAAGACCAGCGAGCGCCTCTGCCATCTCGCGAGCAAGGTGTGCGGCCTTCCCTGACGTGAGTGGCGTGTGGTTTGTACCTTCGCTTGTCTCAGCTTCCTCGCTGGACCCCGCCTGACCGGGGCCTCCGCTCCTTCCCTCCCCCCTCTCGCAGGGCATCAAGCCTTCGAGCTTCGAGAAGATCGAGGACGCGCAAACCCGCGAGCTCATCGAGTGGTGCACGCGGCTCAACAACAAGGAGCGGCCCACCGTGAAGCAGCTGCTGAACCACGAGTTCTTCGCCGAGGACTGCGGCATGCGGCTGGACGTGGCCAACCGCGAGGAGACGGTCAGCTCGGACCGCAGCGTCATCGAGCTGCAGCTGCGCGTGCTCGACGCCAAGAAGCGACGCGACACGCACAAGGAGAACGAGGCCATCCAATTCAACTACGTTCTCAACAAGGACAACCCTGAGGAGACGGCCAAGCAGATGGTGAGGCGGCACGCAGGAGGGAGGGGGGGGGGGGGGGGGTGACACGGGGAGGGGGGCAGCGGTGGAATGAGGGTCAGAGGCCTCCCGGGAGCTCCGCGGTAGAATGGCGGGTGATATAAAAGTCACTCCCTGTGTTGATGGTTAGATTGTGGCCGTCCTTGCGAAAAGTTGTGCTTTAATCTCTGGAGCTAGGGCTACATAGCCTTATCGTGTTCGGTTACATCACACGCGGCGATTACAGATAAACCAAACACTGCCAGCAGCGATTTCGTTGCCACACATTGCGGGTGCCAATTCCGTGATGTATCCATTATATTGCGCAGCATTAGGTTCCGTAGCCCCCTGTTCGTGTCGGCCGCTGGCTCCACCGACGTATTGGTGCGCCTGGTGTGCAGTCCCACTTTCTACAAGGTGTCTTGTTGGAAGGGATCAGCGGTCTAATGATGCCCTACCTCATCGCTATCCCCAAGTCGTCGTATGCTGTCCCTGCCGCCGCGGTCCGTCACCACCCTCAGCCCCTGCCGCCTCAGTCCGTCAGCACCGTCAGCCCGTCAGCCCCTGCCACCGCGGCACGGCAGCCCCCCCCCCCCCACTCAGCCCCCGCTGCAACGGTCCGTCAGCCCCCTCAGCCCCTGCTGCGGCGATCCGTCAGAACCCTCAACCCCTGCCGGCTCGGTCCATCAGCTCCGCCTCAGCCCCTGCCTTGCCCAGGTCATGTCCGGCCTGCTGGCCGAGGAGAACTGGCGCCCCGTGGCCAAGATGATCGTCAACCAGATCCAAAGCCTGGTGCGCGCCCGCGAAGAGAAGCGGCGCGAGCAAGCCGTGCCGCAGACGCAGTCGGCGCCGGCGGCCGGACCGGCGCCGACCGCCCCCGGCGCCGCCGTCCACGCTTCCGTGCACGCGTCAGCCTCGCTGCCCGCCGTCAGCGTCAGCTCGACCCCGGCGCCAGCGCCGGCCGCGGCCGCCCCCAGCCCGGCGCTGGCCGCCGCGCACGCGCAGTCGGCGCAGCAGCTGGGCGCGGCCGAGCCGGCCGCTGGCACCACCGAGGAGACGACGCCGCGGCCGACGGAGCCACCACCGGCCGGCACGCCGGGCGCGGAGGTGAGGAGACGGCTGGGGGAACAGGCAGGGGCGGCGTGTGACGTAGGTAGCCGCTGCGGAGCGGCGCCGACGAGAAGGATCGGTGAAGAGCGGAGCGCGCTGGGGAGATATGATGTGCGTGGCACTGGTATGTTGTACCGCATTATGATGTTCAGAACCTACAGCGAGCTATTTCAGACGGGCGTTGCTTATTTAGGCGTGATTAGTTCGCTGTCGGCTGTTACGTTGCGTGATAGCGATTGGGCTGGTCCTGTCGATGTCTTCGTGCCCGCTCAGCCGATGCCCGGCCCGTCAGGCACCGGTCGACACCTCCGTGTCCACGGAGAGCGACGCTGCGCTCAGCGAGAAGAAGGAGAAGAAGATCCGGCCGCGGCGGCGCAAGACCTGCGAGCGGTTGCCCCGCCTCACCGTACTCGAGGTGACGGGCGAGTCCGGGCCGCGCCCGACGGCCAGTCCCGTGACTTCGGGCCGCACGGCTGATGGGGGGGGGGGGGGGGGGGGGGAAGGGGAGCGGGCGAATGTCGTCTGCTCGGATATCACGGTTGTCTGCGGAGGTAGTGTATGTGTGTGTGTTTGGTGTGGTGAAAGGGAGGCTGTCAGACTTCCCAGCGGCGTCCCTTACATCGCCCGAGTGTTGCGGCAGTTTCGAGCCTGCGTAACCAGCTCTCTGTGCCCGGTAACACAAAATGACAGCTGTATCGACTCCCCGCTAAATCACGGACGGAACCCACACCACCAGCTCGACGGAACACGCACAGCCGCCCCACAGCGGCTCCAGGGCCGAGCCGGTGGTGTCGGTCCCGTCGGATGGCTGAAGTGTCCGGTCATACCCGCAGGTGAAGGCCGGCGGCGTCGGTCCCGTCGGATGACTGAGGTGTCCGGCCATACCCGCAGGTGAAGGGCAGCGACAACGGCCCGGTGGTGTCCTGTCTGCTGGAGACCAACCAGTCGCAGGCGATCACGTTCAAGTTCGACCTGCACGAAGCGGACGTGACAGCCATATCCTACAAAATGGTGCGTCACGCTCCCGGGCCGCGTCGGCGTGTCCGCCAGGGAGCCGGCGTGGCGCATGAATTATTCCGCGCAGCTCGCAGCGAGGTCTTGCGTGTGCTTCTTGGCCGTCCGTGCGGCTTGGCGGTGGGCTTGTTGTAGTGCCGGTGGCTGAGACGATACGACGGAGGGCTTATTGTCCGTTGACTGTGAGTACTGATGATCCGACCCTATGCGAAGTGTTGGCAACTGTCCGGAAGGGTCGGTCTGACGCAAAGCGACCCGAGCTGTTTAGAAAGAGTCTAGGTACAAATCACCTGGTAAATGAGAATTGCTTTATTGGGGTGGAAGATTCATGGTATAAATTGGAGGTTCAAACATGTACACTGAACCCGATGATACGCATGCGAAGCGATGAAAATGTTTTTTGCACTAGGATGGTGCAGCATAACACAGCATTGTATTCCTTTTGACATCTCTCCCGCCAAATGAGCTGTTTTGAGCTGTGGACCTACTGTGAGATATGGAAACTGACCTGGCCGACGTTTAATAAGCTCAGCGTCTAGTGCATCTGAAGCAGCCGTCATTACGTGACGATTGTCCAGCGTACAATCCTCAGCGCTTTCGCTCCTGCCCATTCGTACCTAGACGCGCGCGCGCTGCCCGCTGCCCACTCCTAGTCTCCCTACCAACCGGCCCACCCCCGGTCCAGACCGAACCGCTCCTGCCTCGGGTGCGCTGCCCGCCGCCCCCTCCTTGTCTCCCTTCTTACCGGCCCACCTCCGGTCCAGACCGAACCGCTCCTGCCGCCGCGTGCGTCGCTCGCCGCCCACTCCTTGTCTCCCTACTAACCGGCCCACCTCCGGTCCAGACCGAGGCGCACCTGCTGCCGCGAGACGACGCCCAGTACTTCGAGGAGCAGCTGCAGGCCATCATCGGGCTGCAGCGCGAGCGGGAGCGGTCCGGCGCGGCGCCGCCCACCGGCGACGACGACCAGGTGAGCGGCGGCGCTGGTGGGCGCGCGCGGCCACGACCGGGGGCTGGGGGACGATGGCGGCTGTTGGGCGCGCGCATGTCGGTGTGGAGTTTCGTTGACGGTTTGCAGGCACGTGGCCGGTGCTCACAGGTATACGAGTGCAACCGATTGCAGTGATTGCGACTATGAATGCGTCATTTAACGAGTGTCTATGGCTTGTGCTATTGCTGTCCCCCTACACCCTGACTTGCAATTAGATATGATTAAATGTAATTGTAATTGGACATATACAATTATAATTGAAGTCGTGTCATGGCCTTGCATTCCCGCTCGTGGTATCCGCAACTGCGAGTTTTCGAAGTCTCCTGCGTCGGCGCGCGGCGGGCGCTTCGTGCGCGTCTGACGTGCCGGCCTGCTGTCGGCAGAAGGAGGAGGCGGCGCGGCCGGCGAGCGCCGCGGCCGCCGGCGGCTCGCCCCAGCGGCGGCCCACCGACCTATCGACGGCCGCCGCCAGCCAGGTAGAGGGAACGCCCGGCGCCTTCCCCGTGCTGCTGCGCGCGCCGCACGGCCTCCAGATCGTGACGCTGTCGCCGCAGCAGCTGGCGGCGCTGCTGGCGGCGCAGCCGGCGCCGGCCGACGGCCGCGCGCCGGCGCTCTATCCCGTGGCCGCCTCGCTCCCCGGTCCGGTGACCTCCGGGGGCACGGCGCAGGCGGGGCTCTCGGCGCCGGTGGGTGGGCCTCATGCGGGGGTGGCGGCCGCGGCGGCGCCCGTCCCCACTGGGGCGGCGGGCTCCGCGGCGTTACTGCAGTCTGGGGTGTCTCCCGCTGCGACGCCGCTTCGGCCGCCCGTCTCAACCACTGGGATGGCCGCCTCCTCGGCCCCGGTCTCCTCAGCGGGCCCCGGCGGTGCCGCGCCTCCCCCCGTGCTGCCGTCCGTTCCCGCCCCTCCAGGCCGTCTTCTCCACCCCGGCCGTCTCGACCCAGGCTCGCGACGCGCCGTTTGAGCCTACCGCTCCCGGGGTGGTGTCCTCCGCCCAGCCCGTCGCTCCCGGGGTGGTGTCCTCCGCCCAGCCCGTCGCTCCCGGGGGCGTGTCCTCCGCCCGGCCCGTCGCTCCCGGGGTGGTGTCTTCCGCCCGGCCCGTCGCTCCCGGGGTGGTGTCCTCCGCCGAGTCTGTCACTCCGGCGGTGGTCCCCGGCTTGTCGGCCCCCACCGCCGCTGTAGTGCCCTCCCCGGGTCCTGCTGGTGGACTCGTCGCCGCTGTGCCCAGCTGCGGCGCAGCGCAGGGCCGGCGGGTCCACTTTGCCGCTCCGGGTGTGGTGTCCCCGCCCATCATGTCGCCGGGGCTGGGAGGAGGAGGTGCGCAGGCGTCCTGCAGCCGGCCGGCCGTCCCGTCGTTTCCGTCCCGCCCGGCACCGGGACAGGCAGCCTCGTCCCAGAGCGCCGCGCCGTCCGCGGCCGCGCTCTCTTCCGCCGGATCGTCTTCCTCCGTCCTGCCGTCGTCCCCCGTCTGCCCGCCGTCCTCTGTCGACTCTCCGAGCCGGCCGCAGCCGCCGGCGCAGGTATGTGTCCGGCGCCTGCTCGGCTCCAGTGTGCTCCCGCTGGTCTGCCGCTAGTCTAGAGCACGTGCTGCGCACGCGGCCGACCCCGGCTCGCCGCGCCCCGACCCTGGTCCGTCCCGCTGCCGCTGGTCCGGCGCCGCGTGACGGTGCGCCCCGGACCCGGGCCTGGCTCGCCCCCTCCCCAGGCCCGGTCCCAGGCGTGGTCTTGGCCATGCTGTAGTGAGCTGAGGCGGCGTGCCGGCTGTGTGCCATAGCCGTGCTTGGGCCTGGGTGTGACGCGGTGTCCTGAGTAGGACTGTCTCCGCTCGGTGTGCCGATGTGACGTGCGGGGAATGCGCAGGTGTCGTGGCAGGAATGCGACAGGTTTGCCTTCGTGTGGCGCTGCTTGTGCATCTGTCCATGCTCGTCAGACAAGCTCCGTAGACTGCGCGCTTGAGAGTGCTAGTGGCTGCTGTCACTTCTATTCCAGCTTCAGAGCGGTTGTGCTTGAAGGGGTTGGGCCTACCGCTCATCCACTATGACAACGTTTTAGTTGATGACGATGCTGCTGCAGGCGAGACGCGAAAGTGGAGGTGATTGTAGTTTTTCTAGGGTCGATGAACTCCTTTTGGCAATAGTAGGTATGCTCGTTTTTAGAGCGTAGCAGTAAAAGGCTATTTGGGTGGGCTCAATCCTTTTGAGATAGTCGTAAATGCTCTGATGTGGATTCAAACGAATACATTGCAGTTTTACGTTAGCGATGTATTATTGTGCTTCACTACGCAAAGTCAGGTAATACAGCGTGTCTAGAAAATGCGTAGCCTGTTGTTGGTCGGCATAGTTTGCACTTACCTCCCTAACTTAACACACGTTGCTTATATTTTACGTGATCATCCAGCTTGGTATTGCCCATTACAGGGACTACTTGACCTGGCTCAGCCGACTAGGCGGCACTGTGTCCCGTGTTCGGGCATTTACTGGCCATCCCTCCCACTGAGCGATGCTACCACATGCGACCGGTCAACCGCCACCGGCATGTCGGCCGGCGACGGCTCGTCCTCTGATGATGGTGGCATGATGTTGGTGGCCGACGGCTCGCCCTCTGATGATGGTGGCGTGATGATGGTGGCTGACGGCTCGCCCTCTGATGATGGTGGCATGATGTTGGTGGCCGACGGCTCGCCCTCTGGTGACGGTGGCATGATGTGGTGGCTGACGGCTCGCCCTCTGATGATGGTGGCGTGATGATGGTGGCTGACGGCAGCTCGCCCTCTGATGATGGTTGGCGTGATGATGGTGGCTGACGGCTCGCCCCCTGATGACGGTGGCGTGATGTTGGTGGCTGACGGCTCGCCCTCTGATTATGGTGGCGTGATGATGGTGGCTGACGGCTCGCCCCTGATGACGGTGGCGTGATGTTGGTGGCTGACGGCTCGCCCTCTGATGATGGTGGCGTGATGATGGTGGCTGACGGCTCGCCCCCTGATGACGGTGGCGTGATGTTGGTGGCTGACGGCTGCCCTCTGATGATGGTGGCTGACGGCTCGCCTCTGATGATGGTGGCTGACGGCTCGCCCTCTGATGATGGTGGCTGACGGCTCGCTTTGCCGCAGGCTCCCATTCGTCGCCAGCTTCGTTTCGTCGTCAGCTCTGTAGTGGAGAGCAAAGCCTCGCCCACCCTCCAGTCCCCGGCCAACGAGCAGGTGCGCTCCGAACGCGACCGACTCACTGATGTTGCCGTATCACTATCGAAATCCACTGCAGGACACTTAAACTGGGGTTGGGAAGGCAGGTTATAGCGCTGTGAAGCGGCACATTCTTTTGTAGATGCGTGGAGCATAGAATGTGTACAGGGGCCTGCAGTATGTAGGAATTGAGGAATCTGCTTGCTTGCTATGGAACGCTCGCTATTCGCGAGCTGCTGTATCATCGTCTGTGTTTGTTCCCCGGTGCTGTGGGCCGGCCGTCGCCGCTTGAGCCTCCCGTTATCCCAGCGTGAGCCGCCGCTGACGCCGGCGTCCTGCTGCTTCAGCCTCTGAGTATGCTGACGGCGGCCGGCGCGACGACCACCTCCGTCACGCCGAGCCCGCAGACGGCCGTGCTGAGCCCGGACTGGCAGAAGGCGGCCGCCACTCCGGCGGCCATTCCGGCGCTCAGTCCGGCCGTCACGTCAGGAGTGGCTCCGGGAGTCCCTGCTGGTCATCCGGCGCCGGTGGACGCAGTCGGGGCGGCTCCGGCGGCCGTCCCGCTCTCTGCCGACGGCCCTCGGCTCGGAACGGCCGCCACCTCGCCATCGCCGGCTGTCGCTCCGAACGCGCCGGCCGGCGCCTCGCAGGCGTCAGCCGCGGCCTTGCCGGCGCCGGCCGCGGCCGTGAAGACGCCGGGCGTCTCGCCGCAAACGTCGCTGGACGCCGTCGCTCCTCCGTCATCGGGCACGGCTGGCGACGGGCAGCCGGTCTCTCGTTCAGCGTCTGCCGCCCCTGCGCCGCAGAGGATGGTGGTCACGCCTGCCTCGCACGCGGGGTCGGCGACGTCCGGCCTCGCGACGGTGGTGACCGCCGCTCACCACGTCTCGCCCGACCCCGCCGCCCACCTGGGCCCGCCGGCCGGCCCTGCTCACTCTGCCTTAGGGGGCGCTCTCGCCTCTAGCGTGGAGACGCTGGCGGCCGCCGCTCTGCCGGCGTCGCTGCGGTCTCAGGCGGCGGCGGCGGCGCTCGCTCACCACACGGCCGCGGTCGGGCCGACGCCTGCGACGATCCCCTCGTCTTCCGGCGCCGCGCCGCAGCCGTGCGCAGCCACCGCCGTTGCCGAGGCGATGGCAACTGCCGCCTGCAAACCGCCGTCGGCCGCCGCCGCCGTCTCGCCCCTAAGCTCAGCTCCTGACCCGGCGGATGCTGACGCCGCTCCTGCTCCGCCGATGGGCGGCGCCGCGCCCGGTCCGCTGGCGGTGAACGGGCCGGAGAGCGCGCCGTCGGCCGACGGCGCGGCCCCGGCCGTCCTTCCGGCACCGGCGCCGGACGGGGAGAAGACCTCGCCCGAGCAGCAACCCTTGCCACAGGATGGCCCCAGCAGGTCAGTGTGGGAGTGTGTTCCTGCCAAGAGGCGCGCGGGTGACGTGTGTGCGGACTCCCCTCCACCGAACCGGACCGCTGACGTATGGTTGTAATCTGTCACCAGGCGTGATCAGTGAATGACTTAAACTGACTGACGCGGTCACGACGCCGGCGGTGCGTGGTTGTGCGTTGTGTGATGCTGTGAGCGCGCGCGCAGCAGCCGACGGCCCTCCACCAGCGCTGCCCCTCCGTGGGGCGCGTCCGCGTCCCCTGACGCCGCTTGTCCTCCCTCAGCGTGGGCAACCTGGCTCAGCTGGCCAAGCAGCTGACGCGGCTGACGTCACAGCCCCCGGAGGGAGGCTCAGCCGGCGGTGCGGCGCAGCCGGCGCCGGCGGCGGCGGCAGCGGCGGCGCCGCCGGACACGGCCGACCTCGGCCGACGGATGGCCGCCGTCGGCGCTCCGCCCGCTTCGGTAGGCACGGCCCGGGGAGCTGGCGCGGCATGCGCAGGGAAGGGGGGTACTGGGAGGTCTTTCTGCCACGATCATGCGCGGGTAATGCACCTCATTCTGACCGGTTGGAAGTTCATTAAGTCGGACTCTGGGTTTTGTTCCGCCAATTCTCAGCTATCCGTTGATAAGGTAGGTCCGGAGGCCGTGCGGCCGGCCACTGCTTCGCCGGCCGACCTGTGCACGCGTACCCTTGCCGATCCGTTCCCCCTCCCCTGCGCTGACCGCGTGGGGCCGGGCAGTCGCTGCGGGCGCCGCCTGGCGGCACGAGCTCGCCGCGCCGTCTAGCTGGCGTTGCGCGGACTCGGCACCGGCCGCCGGAGGGCCCGCGCCGCGCCCAGTGAGTCGTCCCGCACTGACGCACCTCGCGCGACTCGCCGTCCTCCCCTTCCCCGTCCCCTCCCCGTCTGGCGGGGCGAACCGTCGGTGGGGAGGGGCGGAGCAAGCCTCTCACGTGATGTGGGCGGGGCTGTCTGGCCTGCTGGGATGAATCGCTTTGGTGCGTCGTGGCATGAGCTGTTGATGGATGTGATGCATCCTGATCAGGTTGGCGCCGGTTGCGAAGTAATATTTTGGTCTTTGAGCGCGTTTAGGTCCTACTTGTTGCGAAGGTTTTTGAGTGCTCATTGGCGTCTCGGATATGTTTTTGTACGAGACGTGATACTTACACTTGTCAGCTTTTTGTTGTGTCACACTTGACCTAATTGCGCGCCTGAAAGAGACTCGATTGCACAAATATTTGTGTGCACCTGCGGTCAGAGGTCATTTGCACTCTACGCAAAAAAGTACCATATAGCGTTCATGCTGCTGCGCCCTCGCCATCCCGCACTGTCGCAGCGCCGACTGACCGCTCCCCGTCACTGCGTCCGGCCGCGTCGTCGACACTGAGACCTTGTCGGTCCGCCAACACCAGCGGAACTCAGTCAGCGACGCTTCGTCAGCCGACTGCGGCGACTGGCCGATCACGTTGACATCCGACGACACGGCGACACGGAGGTGTCCGGCGACACGGGCCCCCGGCCTCGGTGTTTCACTGACGGACACAGCCAACTCCCGGTCACCTCGACTCTCGGTCACTGCGACTGCCGGTCACCGCGACTCTCGGTCACCGTGACTGCCGGTCACCGCGAGTCCCGGTCACCACGACTGCCGGTCACCGTGACTGCCGGTCACCGCGACTGCCGGTCACCGCGACTGCCGGTCACCGCGACTGCCGGACACCGCGACGCCCGGCCACCGCGACTGCCGGTCCCCGCTACTCCTGGTCACCACGACTCGCGGTCGAGCGCGGGCCTGACCCCGGCGCTGTGTCTCCGTGTCGATGTCACTCCATTTCCGTGATTGCCTGTGTAAATGTCACCCTGCTGTCAGACGTTAAGGCTGTTATCGCCGCGACAGCAGGTGCGACGCCGCTCGACCTCTGATCCCCAGCTCCTGTCGCTACTCTGCCGAATGCTCACCCCCTCCTTCCCTCCCCCCAACGTTCGCAGTCGAGTGCCGGGAACACTGGCTGTCATGGCCTGTGTCATGTTGGCGCCGCCGGGGGACGCTGACCCCCTCCTCCGTCCGCAGTCGAGCACGGACCTGCACGGTGGGGAGGTGGATGTCATGTTGGCCCGGCCAAGGGACGCTCAGCCACGCCTCCGTTCGCAGGCGAGCGCGGCGCTGCGTGGTGGGGAGGTTAGACCGCATCGTCCTTGCACTCCGCCCCAGCCCGGAAGACCGGCGGCGTCCTGGTCGCCGGCGAGCTGTCGCGGCCGGCCAGCACCACGGAGACACCTGGCGGCGAGCGACGGAAACCGCCGCCGCTGCTACTATCCGACCTGGCCAAGGAGCTCAACAAGCTGCACGGAAAGCCGGCCATGGTGAGCCGCCGGCGGAGTCGGGATAGAGGGTGCGCGTTGACTACCTCACGTCTGGGAAGCAGAAGAACGGGGTTCGATTCCCCGCGCTGCCCACCCTTCCTGGCGGGGTGAGAGGTAGGCAACACCGTATAGCCTCAGGAGCTGAGTACGTCATGAAGTCACAGTAACGACGGAGTCGGCTTGGTCACAGGGAAACGGAAGAGGACTGCAGGAGCGTGGCGTTAGCGTACAGGCGTGACGAGAGGGAGACGTTTTGCGTTCACTTTTGCCGCGACTATTGTTGGGGAGTTCGAGAATTGCCGTGGACGACATATATTATGAAGGATTCAATGCAGGGCGTGCATGATTCGTCGGTGGTCGGTTGAATTGCCAAGGTTCCATGGAATCATCACGCTTCATATACTCGGAGCGCTCGGTAGGAACAGCCATTGCACGGCGTCTGGGTGTGACGTCACGGTCCAGCTCGCGGTTCCGCTGACCGGCTCCTCGGCCGCCCCCGGCAGCCGCACGTGACGTCCACGCCGCTGCTGTCGGCGCTGGACGAGCCGGCCGAGCCGGGCCCGCCGCAGAGCGACACCGTCGGCCCAGTGGACACCAGCCGCGGCCAGCCCGTCCACCAGATGCCGTTCCAGGTCCAGCCGTCGCAGCCGCCGCCGCCGGCGCCGCCGGCGCCGGCGGCTCCCGGCGGCGCCGGTACGTCTCATGGGGACGGTGGGGGGGGGGGGGGGAGGAGGACGGGTATATGGCGGAATGGTCGGGCTGATGGAGGTAGTGAGAAAGAGTTACGCAAGACACCTTTGCTGCGAGGTACTGCAAATACTGCCAGCGGTCAGTAAGCCGAGGACACGTATAGCGCTGCACCGTCCACCCCGCACAGCTGCTGCTATTTCTCGCATTGTTTGCAAGCCGTATGGAGCTGATGTTTGTTGTGCTGCGTTTGTGCGCAGGCATGTGTTGTCAGCGCCAGGCTTCGGTCACTGCTCATCAAAGCCCTCCCTTCGTTCATCGCGTCTGTCACCGACCTTGCTCTAGACAGCTTCAGTTCCGCGAGCCGTCCGTCCCACGCGGCTCTTCCGCCCGCGCCCGGCCCCTACCCTCGTGACGGCGCCTCTGGTCCCCGCCAGCGTCGCCGGACGGCGCCGGCAGACCGGTGCGGCGCGGCAGGTTCGCCGTCAGCCGAGCGGCGGAGGCCGGGCCGCCGCCGCCAGCACCAGCGCCAGCACCAGCGCCAGCACCAGCGCCAGCACCAGCGCCAGCGCCAGCGCCAGCGCCGCCGCCGCCTACGTCGCCGCCGCCCGAGCCCGCCCGGCCCACCTGCGTCGAGGAGATGGCGCTGTATAAAGAGCTAGTGGCCAGGTGAGGGCGCCCGGCGTCCGAGAATGGAGGGAGACTTGCTCCCGGGGACAGAGGGCGCCCTGCATCCGGGGACGGAGGGAGGCCTGCGTCCGGGGACAGAGGGCGTCCTGCATCCGCGGACGGAGGGAGGCCTGTGTCCGGGGACAGAGGGCGCCCTGCGTTCGGCGACGGAGGGAGGCCTGCGTCCGGGGACGGAGGAAGGCCTGGTACGGCCATATGCGGAACGCCACCCACAGCGTTCGGCGATGAATGTCTGAGTGTCTTTGGAGAGGGGGGGGGGGGGCAGCTCTGGGTCGCGGTGTTCGAAGAGGAGCTGATTGCGACACGCCGATGCGGTGGGTTGGCTACTTTGCGTCGGGATGTTTTTGCGGGAACATGTACCTGTGGTCAGGCCGCTAGCTATTTCCCGCAAGGAGTATCATCCAGTCTGTCAATGATTCGCCGACGTGTGCATCTCACACCGCCTTTACCCAGACTTCGATCCAACTCAACCGGCGGCCAGCAGGCACACGTATCTAGCCCGCCGAGGCTGACCTGGCGGTGGCTGTGACCTGACCCGGCCAGCGGGCGGTAGACACACATATTACGTGGTGTGGTCGAACCGGGACCTGACCCGATGGCAACCAGCGGACGCACGTCCCTGGCCCGCTGCCGCTGATCTGGGCCGTGATCCAACCCGGCCCGCAGGCAGCGGGCGAAACTGTCAGACCTGCTGTAGCGGACCTTGACCTTGATCTGACCGTGACGGGACCGGCCCGCAGGCAGCGGGCGCACTGTCGGACCTGCTGCAGCTGACCTTGACCTTGATCCGACCGTGACCGGACCGGGCCTGCAGGCAGCGGGCGCACTATCAGACCTGCTGCAGCGGACCTTGACCTTGATCTGACCCGGCCCGCAGGCAGCAGGCGCACATGTCGGACCTGCTGCGGCAGCAGGAGGCGGAGCGGGAGCAGCTGCGGCGCGAGCTGCGCGGCCGCCGTCGGCCGGCCGGCGCTGACCCCTAGCCTGGCCGCCATGCGCGCCGCGTCTGCCGGCGCTCTGTCTCGCGGCGCGCGGGCGGCAGGCGCAGCCAGGGCGCGCAGTTCGTGTCTCAGGGCGAGTACCGGGGGCGGGCCGGGCCGCTGGCCGCCGGCGCGGTGACTGACCCCCGGGGTAACGCCGCCGGCGTCGGGCGGCTGGAGACCGCCGCTGGATCTGACCTACCGGGCTTTCACGTCTCGCTGCGTCTGCAGCGGCGGCGGCGGCAAGTCAGCCGGTCTGAGCAGCCGTGGGAGGTGCAGTGATGGAGCTTCATAGTCCCAGGGAGGGCGGGAAGGGGGAAGGGGGAGGGGGGGGGGCGAGGGTTGACAGAACGCCTAACTCTGTGCGAGGAGCATGGCGGGCATGGTGGTGGCCTCCTCGGCGACACAGATAACTGCACAGGGTTGAAGTAGATGCGACATCAGGGCGGAGCGTTTTGTGATGGCGTTTTGGCGACAAGTAGGCCACCAGGGTAGCGGCCACATAAGGCGTGTCATGTGGAGGAGGGACGAGGCGCGAGGGGATATGCCCACGTGATGCTGGCGGCTTACGGCGGGCCGCCACTGGTCCTGGCTGAGCTTTGCTTGCGGCCATTCAACCGGTGCCATACTGATGATGCCACGCAATGCAGATAGCGAGGGCACGTATTTTGCCCGGTTTTCTGTCGGTGCACGTGAGTTGACGGTGGGGGCCTCTGGTTGGTGCAATACCGGCGAGACCGCCGTTTGTCGCCGCAGGGTATACTCTGTCGCGGAGGCGCGTTGCTGAGAAGGAATTTGTGGCCAGTGACAGCTTTCATCCCGTGCAATGTTGACGAGTTTGTGTGATGCGTCCCAGGGAGATGTAGCGATGGGCCTTTGATAAAGCGCTGCTGGAACCGTATTGCTTTGCCATCCTCTCAGTCGAATTACTGGCCAGACGGCATGACTGGAAATACTCGCGGTCTGTTGACCGTTGATGTCGTTTACAGTTGTCAATGCTTGTACGCGTGAATAAAGACATCATGTCACCGAAAGACACTATGCTACTCGAGAATACAGACTTCATACGAGCCCGTGTCTGGTGGATTACAACAGTGCTGTGGGGATTCGGAATGCCGGTGCCCCTCCCCCCTCCACACACCCTATCTGCGATGCTGCTGGCGACACTAGCTAAGCGTTTTGAGCCCCAGCTGGGCGCAGAACCAAACTAACGGTAAGCAATCGTTTGGTTTGTTCTCACACTGTCTTAGTTGAATGCGGCGAATGCCATTGCCGGGTACTCTTCTCACGTGTATCTTAAGCCGAGCAGCCGCGGCTTGCTCGGATGCATTGCTCCGAGCGGTAGTCGGGAGCTCTCGTATTGGGTGCGGCGTTGGGGTTCGTGAGTCCGAACAGCACACTGGGTAGGTGCTGCTGTTTGTGTCAGCAATGGCACACTCCGCATGCTTAGTGGACTCCGTGCTCATGAACTTCTGATGTGATGCTGAAGGTCTTTAAGGAGTTTGCAACTGTCTGTATTTTTCACGCTGGCACGAAGTGTATGTACGATGTAAAGCTTCACAAAATTCATAACGACGAAGGGCAATTTGTCTGCTGCTTTTCGTTCACAATTCTTTCGTAAGATACGCAGATGAGACAAACCAAGCGCACCTGCGCTATCCTGCGAGTGCGGTTGTCAGGCATTAAAAGTGGATGTGGAGAAGCGGAGGCCGTGGGAGGGGCTGCAGGGGTTTTTCATCGAGGGCAAGTTGACACATCTGGCAGGCAGATATTCAGGGCTTTGGGCACATACCATTTAATTCCACGCCATACTTCACCTATGTCTGCCGTCGTTGCGATGACAAAGTCCCCAGGAGGTCTGTTGTGGCCACATCAGGTCTTCAGCCCAGATCCATGCTCATGATAAGTTGATCAACCAATATGGATGAAGTGATACGCTCATTGTTCAGCCTGCAGTGATCTGTTTTGTAATTCAAATGTGTCAAAACAGCAGCTTAGCAATCATGGCTGACAAGCATGTCATGTGTAGAAATTCTTAAACTTCCATGCATATGCAAACATGGTTTGACATGCTTGTGATGAGATTATACTTCGCTTACAGCTTGATGGTGACCAGCACCTTTTGCATGCTACCTGGTGCCATCTTAAGGCCAATTAGCATAAAATCCCTCTGCTGTGCTATCTACTTGGGCAATATCCATGTGCTGAACTTCATGCTGGTGTGTGCCAGGTGCAGGCCAGGCCAAATGATACTAAATTTTCATAATGCCTTAAAATAAAATGCTTTGGTGCATTTTTACCCTGAATTGCTGTTTGAAGATCACAATTTCTAGAGGACTGCTTTCCATGTACTGAAATGATGCTAACTGCAGAAAACAGTGCAAACTTACTGTGCACATGTATGGAAATTGATGCTGCAATGCTGCTGTAATGTTGGACAGGTGCAATGTGTATTTGGGAATATGGTCTGTAAGTAACCTTCTAAATTGTTGGAATCTTTGTGTTGAAGTGCTTGCCAAATTATTTTCTGCTATCACTCTGTTGAGTTCAGGTGTGGGCTGTTCTGTAACTGTACCTCCATTGTGCAGAACTGAGGGATCCGTTGTGATCACTGTATTGCATAAAGGTGTACTTTGACCTGCTCTCCACCAGATGCCACTTCAGAGCAGACCTAATTCTGGGCCATTTGTTGGAAAACAGCACTTGGACTTTTTCTGGGATAGGTTGATGTCCATGTGGTGCTTGGCACTCACGGATGCTCTTTCCAGGGTCATCACCATGTGTGGTCCAAAGAGAGAAAGAGAGTGTCAAGGCATCATGCTCTGAGTCATCATCTTTTCTATCCACTGATGATGCACTGGGGGTCTTTGATGTATCCCAAACCTCATTTTAGAGACCCCATTGTTCTAGTAATTTGGTGAGCAGAAGAACTTGAATATTGATAGCTGAAAAGACTGGTCAATTTTTGTGGGGAATGCCATATACCATTTTGCACAAGCATCTGACAATGTACATTAAGGACAGGAAATATTATTCTCTTATTACCTGCAGGCTGCTACAAGCTAAACAAATATTTCTGTCATCTTTCAGAGATGATGCATTCCTTCATCTAACATCACACTACCCTCCAAAAGAGAAAAACCCGCAGCACAGAATGCAGCGCTGCATAGTGCACCAGCTGGCTCGCTTGCACAGCTTTCACGGATCCTCACCACCTCTGAGGCGGCTGAATGGCATGAGCCTGGCTCGCGCGGTACGGACGGCGGCGACGCTACTGGCACGGCAGCGGGGCCGCGGCCCGAGCGCAGGCTGGCTGCGGCCCATGTCGGACCGGTGGCGGACGCGCTGCGGCCTGGCGCTGGCCGCCTCCTGGTTCAGCATTCTCACCGTGCAGTCCGAGTGCGACAACGTCGACTTCGAGACGCTGGTGAAGAACAAGCTGCTGAACCCCGAGGAGGAGCAGACCGGCTGGGACAGGCTGGCCGCTATGTACACGCTCGAGTGAGTCTGCGGACTGGGGGGGGGGGGGGGGGGGGGGGACAGCCGCCGCGTTCACTCTTTGGTCAGTCTCTGAGTGTCATGGCAGGACCAACCAGTAATCTGGCGGCCACGCCGGCGTCGGCCAATAGGTTCGAGAGTGGCACGAGTGGATCGCTGTCCAATCTGTCACATCGTATAAGTCCGCACGTGTCGTCAATGTCTATAATCTTACGACGCCGTGGCTGCCGTAATCTCCCTGTCCATCTCGTGCTGTGGCGAGCGAGACCGGGCCCAGCGGACATTGCGCCCCGCACCGGGCGTCGTGACCACAGCTCGAGCCGGACACTGCAAACCGCGCCCGCCCTGGGTGGCGGCTCCGGCCTGGGTCGCGCGGTACTGGACCCCCTCTCTCCCCTCACCACAGCGAGATGGGCGGCCTGACGCCGGAGCTGGAGCTGGTCGCCAGCATCGGCACCACCGGGTTGCTGGCCGGCGGCGCCATGGGAGCTGTGCTGAACGGCCGGCTCGCCGTCGCCAAGTTCATCGACCGCAACCAGGCCACCGCGTTTGAGACGCAGCTGTCGGCCAAGGTGATCTCTGAAGCGAACATGCAGGAGTAGCACCGCGTTATTACAATCCCCAGCGAGCCAGCCGGCGCCCGCGCGGGCTGCTGCTTAGCGTATGCATGGGCCTTCTCAACGCTGAGACCTTTGATTTTACTTCCGTTGGCTCTGTGAGACTTTCCGCTGGGTCTGCCACGTTGGTACTGGACGGAACACATTGCACATAGCATCGCTGAACATGTCGCGGCCGCGGGGTGCCGTGTTCCGCCGGCCGTTGCCGCTGTCCGCGCGGCGTCCCTGGGGCCGTGTGGTCGCCAGCCCGCCGGCCCGGCCCTGACCGCTGACCCGGGCCGGCAGAGGGCGCTCCAGGACCGGATCATGATCGCCATGTCCCGCGGCTTCTTCATGTTCGGCTGGCGGACGGCGCTGTTCACGTCTTCGTTCGGGTGAGCGGGCCGGACTGGAAACGTCACGCACACGTTGTCTTGGAAGTGTCCCGAAGGAATTGCGCAGTTGACTCTCGGATTTGGGTTCATACTAAATGGGATATTTGTGCAATGTATTTTAAAGTTGCGTTGCCAGCCGGCGGGGATGATTTTGTCCGTGTTTTCAAGCGGTCGGTACCGCATATATATCCTCGTGTCGTACACTGATGCGATACTTGGCGTCTGCGTCACGTTAGGAGGCATCGGAACACGGGCACGAACCAAGGACTAGACTTCCCTGCACACACTGGCGACGTAATGCCCTCACCCGTCCGCGTGAGTCGGAGTGTTACTCAGCGCGCGAGGGCATTGACCTTGCCGTGCTCTCGGCGCCAGTGCGGTCGACGCCCGCGTTCTGCCTGTGTTGCAGCTTGGTATCCACCAGCCTGATGGTGTACACCAACGAGATTTCGGCGCTGCACTACGTTGCTGCGGGCTTCACGTCCGGCGCCCTCTACAAGGTCACCATGGGCCTGCGCGGCATGGCCGCCGGCGCCGTAGCAGGTCAGGGCGTCCGCAGGTCGGCAGCGCCTGTTGTGGTGCTGGCTTCCGCAGATCGCTGTGCGGGTCATGGTATAGGGGTGTGCTTGCCTCAGTTCCAGACGGCTGTAAGCAGCCCGTTGTTCTACTGCGAGACGTTAGGAGGAAAGACGACGGAACGGAACGAGGGTGTTTGGGCGTTTTTGTTGCGTGGGAAAGCCCAGGATTTCTGCTGTTGGGCTGTGTGCTCTCGCGCGCTCGTGACGAAGATTTCAGGTCCCTGCTGTTTCTTGACATTGGCTATCGCCGTATGTGCCCGTAGGTTTGGTTGGGACAGTGCACCCCAATCTCCTGTAACGTGTGTTGTGGGCGCGCGTGCTGGTCAGGTTCTCTTCTGGGTCTGCTGGGCGGTGGAGTGATCTCCCTGCTCTGTTACGTGACCAATACCACCCTGCCGAAACTGCGCTACCAGCAGTACGTTTGGAAGCACCAGCAGGATCTGTGAGTTCTGCCTCGTTTTTTGGCGACACCCGCTTTGTGGTTAGGCGTGATCCTGCTCAAGGCTGGTCGCTCCAGCCTCTGGCGTTGTCTTCATAGCCCGCTCAACACCGAAGCTCAGTAGAACTTCGGGCAGCACTTAATGATTAAAACTCACTTATGGTTGCATTGTTTTGAAATGCAGTTCGGTGCTGTCTCACGCAAATTTTTATGCATTTTTCATACATTTATATTTTGTTTCACTACTGTAGTGGTAAACACATCTTTCTTAAGCTTATGACGTCATGCATCGTTGCCTTTTTATGGGCGGCCAGCCGATGCTCACCTGCCGTACTGATCGAAGTGGCCGTCAGACAGGGTGTGTTGGGTGCGTTTCAGTCGCATGCAGGCCCGGGCCGAACGGAAGCGGGAGAAGAGGCGACTCGCCGCCGAAAAGAAAGCCGAGCATGCCAAAGAGGACATCGTGAACACGCAGCTGGATGGCGCGGGCGCGCTGCGTGGCTCGGTGCAGGCGGCGGACGCTGTCGCCGCCGAGGGCCCGGCCGCGGTGACGGCCGGCGCGAGCCGGACAGAGGCTCCTGCGGGTCAGGAGCGTTGCTCCGGCGCGGTCGACGGCCCGAGCTCGGCGAGCTCGGCGGGTGTTGGGGAGGCGCCGGCGCCGGCTGCTTCGCCGACTTAGGCCACATGCGCGAGGGATGCGCGCTCACTGTTGTTATTTGTCGTCGGCTCGTTAGGGATGAGTCATCTGCGTCGGTGGAATATATATTGGCGTGTGGTGCACAACGTGTGCTGTGGAGGTTTTGGAGGTGGCTTGTATGCCATGGACGAGGCAAACAGACCGAGTTTATGTATCAGGTGCTGACCCCCGCCCAATCATCATTAATGTGATTAGAATCTATTGCGGTCATCGTTAGATCTCGGCTTGACCTCTCGAATCGAGGCCAAGTCAGGCGATCTCATCACAATCATTGGAGATGAATGATATCCTGCGGGTATGAATGACCTCCGTTGAAAGCGCGAGCGGCAGAGGTGCCGTATTGGCAGTGGGTCGGCTGATGACTGCTAAAGAAGCTAGGATAAGCTGTAAGACACGCTCCCACTGCCAGGGCAGATAATTCTTGGGGTCCGCGGGGCCTCTACTTCATCGCGGCAACCGTCAAACCCTCCCAAGACGCAACGCATCAAAGGTTCGCTCTGTTCCGCCGCCGCCATCTATCACCACCTTTTCCAAACACAACTGTTTCCATCTGCCGCCGCCGGATGGCGGCGCTGCGCTCGCAGGGCCGGGGGGTCGGCGCTGACGGGCCGCCGCTCACCAGTGGGGTCCGAGACCTGGCTGCGGAAGTGCGGCGGGTCCGCAGACCAGAGCGCAGGAGTCGGCCGGCGTGGGTATGTGTCGCGGGTGAGCCCGGCTCCGGTGGCGGTGCAGCGAGCGAGGATGCGCCGGCGGGGCGCGGCGGACTGGCTGGCGCTGGGGCTGGCGCTGGTGCTGGCGGCGCCGGCGCTGGCCTGCCCCAAGGATTGCCAGTGCACCTCGTCCATCGTGGACTGTTCGCACCGCGGACTGACGCGCGTGCCCTTCAACATACCGCGCAACACGCACAAAGTGTGAGTACGCCCGCGTCGGGAGTCGGTGACAAGCGGGGTCTGAGCGCGACCGTTCTCTACACATGGCATAATCAAAAGCAAACTGGCCAAACAAAGCAATGCCACTGTATCAAGAGCTTAGTTTGGCTGTTAAGCTGGGTTTCCTGGGCGAGAGATATTTGGTCAAGTTTTTGCCCAAAAGCCACAGTCCACAGTATTGGACTTACCCGCTGTTTTTCTTTGTGTTATGTTACAAATGGCAAGACGCGACTTTAAGGAGTTCGGGGGTAGTTGAGGGACTACAGCAACTCACCTTTTAAATGAGGGACTACAGTAAGCCACCTTTATAGAGTGCCCCCTCCGGTCCATGTCGGCCATATTTCAAGTGACACACCTGCGGTGCAACCTCACAGACACTACCGATCAAGTGCACTTCGACATTTGCATTTCGTAGGACGTTTCAGTCAACGACCGGGGCACGGAGCTGCAAACCACATCGTGCAGCACTCGGACTCATCCTGCATCTTACCACCGGGCACTGGTCCTGTTTTGTAGCACCAGGAGCCTGCTGACTGCCCAGCGACCGCAGTCTAAGGTTAACTCCGATCGATCGACGTCGGATCCTCGGCCGCTGCTACGTTTACGAACAGCAAACACGCACAGCGTGCGCGGTGTACCCTGAGGGCAAGGGTCAGCGCAAGCAGCCCATGCTGATGTTTGCGCTATGCGATTACACAACGGCATCCGGCGGCAGGCAGCGACGCGCTGGCCATTGAGCGGGTTCAGTCAGCCGGAGCGGAGAACGATTACACGCAGCTTTGGTGACGACGATTCAGTGATCCCTGGAGCTCTTCGGTCGGAGCTCAAGCATGCAGATGGAAGGCACACAGAACACTCAGCGTTTCAGTCTCCGGGGGGAGGTGACATTGCGGAACCATTTTCACTGTATGTGGGCTTTAGAGACTAGTTTCAGAGTTCTAATCAGGAAAATCGGAACGTATTCAATGATGCAAACCAACTTGAACGGTGACGGACTGTACGGTGTGCAGCTGATGGGCAGCTATTTTCTCTCTGGCCGCAACAACAAGCCCTAAGGACTGCTTGCGCTGGCCTCAGCTCACATCTTTTATGGTCACCAAAGCATATACGATTATCATGCTATTCTCAAATGCACAATCATTACCTTTTGTCATTTGCGTCTTCCAAAAATGTAATAACAAGATAAGTAGTCGAAAGTTATTTCTCAGGCATTCGTTAAGATGGCGACCATGGTTGTCCAATCCCACTTACCGAGATCTCCGAACGAGGCGCCTTCTGTGAATTGGAGCGCTGCGGAAGTCGACGTCAATTACTCCATGGAGAAGTTGAGTACTCTGGCATTTGCATAACGATGCTCTTAAAGCCCAACTGAGCATCGAGCTGGGATCTACACAAGCCAAGTCATTCCTAGGCGAATCTTAGGCAAAGTCGGCCCGTTTCAAACTGTTAAAAACACATAATGTCTGATGCTCGAGGATTGGTATCGAGGAGAACGTCGGGTGCCAGGGTCCTTTTGCGTTGTATACCCGGGCGTAGCCATTTCTCGGTGGTGTGAGAGTATGCGGCGCGTTGCAATATCATGCATACGGTGCGCGAATTACAACGTGTGATAATGCAACATGGTGTCGGCGTCATGCTAATTCCCAATGTATTTTCCATTATTACGCATGCGAATAAACATCCAGTTGACTTCTATCATAGGGTTAGTTCCCCCATTGAATGTCTTTTATCCATGTTTTTGGAGGACCTAAACAACCGGAATTTAAGCAAACGAACGCTACGCAGGCCAGTAAGCGTCTTCTCTATTGACCAGCCCACAGCAATTGTATCATTTCCAAGCGCGTTGCGTTCCCTGAAACCGTCTGGCTTTGACCTTTGAATTTCAAGGCGACTGAGTTCGGAAACAAGTACCAAACTGCGTTGTCTTGATTGACGAATATTGAGGCACGAAGAAAGAAAGCTTTCAGGTTTAGGGCAAAATTCCAGCCCCGCGGCTAGGACTTCCACATTCAGGTTATGGTGACGTTCCACGTCCCACCGCTGTCGTTTTCGTCGTCGTATCGTTCGCCGGTTTAAGCGTGGTATAGGACATGCTCTTTTGTTATTCTGCCACCTCTAAGTATTTTACTATGCACCGGTCTTTTTGCTCTCCTGCCAGTGTGATATCTGCTCTCAGGAGCGACTCAGCTGATGACAGGTGCTTCTCACCGCCGAACTGCGAACCCATTACTTCTCTGGCTCTATTGGCAGAGGCGCGGTATTGAACCTGTCTTTGCCACGGGCTTCGTCGAAGGCATTTCCGTCAGTCTCGGAACGGCAGTAGAAATAACGCCACTTTCGAGAGAGTTCTTCAAAATGAGTTCGTTAGTTTAGCAAAATAGATATTAAGAAGATCTTGTGTCATACTATGTGACGTTGTGGAGACTCCGCCATAGGAGAAGGTCTTCACGCTTGTCCGCGTCACGCATGTTCCACGTGTCACGCACACGCTTACCGCATGTGCGTGACACGCGGAACATAGTGCGTGATGCCGGCGCGTCTCCAATTGCCCGGGCCTAGTCGCAGCGACCCCGGGCGCAGAGGTACCCGAGGGCCAGCCTAGTCACGGTCTCCTTCAGCCGACGTGTCGGCAAACAGAGCTGCCGCCCGCCGGCTGTGGTCCGTGCTGTGTAATGAGCCTCTTTTTACCGCGGCGCAAACAGGCGCGAGAGGTGTTTGTTCGGGGCGCCTCGTTCGGGCCGCACCTCGTGAGTGCGGCTCTGGTCAGGGTCGGGCGGAGCTGGCCGTCCGAGCTGGCCGCCCGAGCCGGCCGTCCGAGCTGGCCGCCCGAGCCGGCCGTCCGAGCTGGTCGCCCGAGCTGGCCGTCCGAGCTGGCCGCCCGAGCCGGCCGTCCGAGCTGGCCGCCCGAGCTGGCCGCCCGAGCCGGCCGTCCGAGCTGGCCGCCCGAGCCGGCCGTCCGAGCTGGCCGCCCGAGCTGGCCGCCCGAGCCGGCCGTCCGAGCTGGCCGCCCGAGCTGGCCGCCCGGCTGGCCGCCCAAGCTGGCCGTCCGAGCTGGCCGTCCGAGCTGGCCGTCCGAGCTGGCCGCCCAGCTGGCCGTCCAGCTGTCCGTCCGAGCTGGCCGCCCGAGCTGGCCGCCCGAGCTGTCCGTCCGAGCTGGCCGTCCGAGCTGACCGCCCGAGCCGGCCGTCCGAGCTGGCCGTCCGAGCTGGCCGCCCGAGCTGGCCGCCCGGCTGGCCGCCCAAGCTGGCCGTCCGAGCTGGCCGTCCGAGCTGGCCGTCCGAGCTGGCCGCCCAGCTGGCCGTCCAGCTGTCCGTCCGAGCTGGCCGCCCGAGCTGGCCGCCCGAGTTGTCCGTCCGAGCTGGCCGTCCGAGCTGGCCGCCCAGCAGGCCGTCCAGCTGTCCGTCCGAGCTGGCCGCCCGAGCTGGCCGCCCGAGCTGGCCGCCCGAGCTGGCCGCCCGAGCTGGCCGTCCGAGCTGGCCGCCCGAGCTGGCCGCCCGAGCTGGCCGTCCGAGCTGGCCGTCCGAGCTGGCCGCCCGAGCTGGCCGTCCGGCTGTCCGTTCGGGCTCAGTAAGCCACAGTGTGGTATTCCGCTTCTATGCGAAGGCAAAATTTTGCTGGAAGTTTACTGCTAGTTCACCTGGCACCGATAAAGAATGGGATGATCTCTCGGTGCCTCGGTCTCGCATCTCGGATTCATGATTGACTTCCATTTGAAACACAATTTTCTCCGCACATCACCTCATATATTCGGAAATTCCATCAAGCACGTATCACACTGTCAGAGTCATGTTTTAGTCGATGATTTCGATGCCTCAGAGCTGCAATATACCAGACCATTACAGATGCAATATACCAGACCATCACAGATGCAATATACCAGACCATCATAGATGCAATATACCAGACCATCACACACGTCCCTGAGTCTCTTCGCGCCAAGTGATCTCACACATTCTACGACTCCGACCCTCCGTCTCGGTGTCTGGAGTCACTGCTCTGTTGGCCTTCGTCCGACCTCTGACCCCACCAGCTGTCTGCCTCGGCCAGCAGACTGAGAATGGTTCGAGTCGAACTGAACAGAGTCGCGGGCAGAGCACTGCTAATCTCGTGAGTCAGCGCCAGGTCGTAAGTGCCTCTCGCAACCTTGCTGAAATTGTACTCGCCACGACGCTCCAACTGCAATACCATCTGGCTGCGGCCGTTGATGGCATCTCATCTTTCAGTTTGATCGAACAAGGCGCCCATTGTCCGGAGAGAGGTGTTTGGGCTGCACGGCCGGCGGTGTTGACCCAGCGTTCTGCGAACCGCCACGCCACCTGTTCGATGCGCAATTATCCGAACGTCATAGTTTTCCGTTGTTTGGACTCTGCAAATATCGTCAGTCTGCACGGGGAAGGACAATTCCGCTGTGCATTTTCGGACTGGGTGCATGATATCGGACGAGAAACAGGTATTAGCTATTCAGATTTATGGTTATGTAAACCAGCTAGAAAAAGGAGAGCTTGCAGAAATGTTACTTCTGGTTGAAATCAAAATCCAGCCATTACACGCCACCTGTTAAACTTTTTGTAACCACTTAGTATAAAAATAATTTTACTTGGGCGTTAGGGATGGTACGTATACCATGCGAGTAGATGTAGAACCCAGGTCCGGAAATGCTTTCATTTGGGATAATAAATTGTCATCATATTTCAAACAAGCTCCCATCCTATTTTGCATTAGTTCAATGCATCGTTTACGGGGCTTTATGTTGACTAAGATTCATTCACTTTTGCTTCATTGCCAACACAGGGCATACTTGCATCTTATCAGATGAATTCGTCATGCGTTGTTCCGTAACGCCTCAGTGCTGCCCAGCAAACTTGTGGTCTGCTGCACGCTCTGGTCCCACAAACCACTTCGTCACTGGAACACAACGCTCAAAAGTTCTTCAACCCTTCTGCCGCCACCACATTTCCCACCCCTGGAAGGGACCACCAGCACCCGACATTGCCATTTTGCACGAGGAACCACCAGCAGCCAACGTGCCCATGTCACACGAGGGACCGCCAGCACCCGACGTCCCCATGTCACACGAGGGACCGCCAGCACCCGACGTCGCATGTCACACGAGGGACCACCGCGCCGCTGCTCGTCCCTGCTCCGCCCCCCGGTCTCCCGCACCGGACGCGGACCACCTGGGGCGCGCGACGCGGCCTTCGCGGCAAAAACGACGCGTGCGCGGCGCCCGTGACGCGCCGGTAAACAGCCGCTCAATCACGGCGTCGACTGCAGCGCCGCCGGCTCAATGAGAGGCGGCCGCCATCCATCGCCAGATTGAATCAGGAAACGTCCGCTCAGTGCGCCACAATGGGATAATTGGTGCAAGAAGCGGCGCAAACGCACGGTCGCGGCCGCCGCGCGGCGCGCGGTCGGCGCCGCCTCGCCATCGGCACGCGCAGGGCTTTGACAGCCGGGAGCGGCGTCAAAGAGCTGCCGACGTCAGGCTTGCGACGGCCCAATCGGAGGAGGTGTGACGAAGGCTCGGGATGAGCCTCTGTGTTGTCCGGCAGGGACTGGAGGCCGTGACGGAACGCTTTGGAGGCGGCAGACCTCGCGTTCCGGAGGAGCCACGGACGACGGAGTTCGGTTTCGTCCATAGGGGCGTGCTGAACGCTCGATGAGTTCGTCTTCAGCATGCTTTACGCTGTGAAGAACTCTTTGTCTTGTTATGCAGCATGCTGCCGGGCGTTTCAGTTCCGCGTTGTCAAATGCCAAAAATACAACAGGTCTTACAGATGCTCGTTTCGCTTGAATGAAATAGTGTGAATCGCTCCTCACCGCAATGCCACGTGAATGAGGTGGCTCGCTGCGGAAGACCGTTAACGAGGCGGAGTTAGCCGCGGCTAAAGCTTCATAAAGTGGCAGTAATATAGGTTTAATTCCACCCGACGTGTGTTGCTGCCACAATAATGTGGCAATAACGCAACTTCCCGTCCAGTATATCGCCCTATCTTCCACCTGGACCTGTGCCGTGCAATATCTGCCGGCGGCCATCGGTGATATAGCCGACAGTTCGCCGCCACACCAGCTGCCAGGGTCATTAATAACGCGCCCGGTGCATGGAGGGAGCAGCGCTTCTGACCGCTTGCTCCGGCAGGATCATTCAGCCCGTGTTTAATCACGCACCGACTGGCCAGCCGCATCGCCCCCCCCCCCCCCTCCCCCCATGCATCCAACGTATGCGAGGCAAAACGGTCCAGTGGTTTTAGAAAAGTTCGTGTCATCATTGTGATGACGTCGTTGGGTTAAAAGACAATTCATTGCCAATGAATAGCAATGACCCTCTGAAATTTGGTCTCCGGTTAAACGTTTAGAGCTTCTGGAATCGTGAACGCCACAAAATCAGCCACATGAAAGTTTAGGGCATCTCCAAGCTGAATCATAGCAGTACGATGCATTGTGCAGTGCGTTATGAGTGAGATGATAACGCATGCGAATGCTATCACAATTTAGATAATGCCAAAACCCAAGGAAACGGATCTAGATGTCTTAATGTATTCATACAGATGGTCCAGTTATTGTATTGGATTGTCGTGTCCTATGGTAGTTTAGCAAGTAACAGGATTCCTTGATGTAGCGTTTGTGAGCTAATGAAAGGCTCCGTCACTTGAAAATTGGCTAGTTATGGGCCAAGCCGGGCCTTTATATTGCAGTCCGCAAAATGAATGAATTTGGAATGATAAGTTTCCGAAAACCACGACCAGTCTTGCACAAACGCAAATGTTTTGGATGGCTGCTGATAACAATGAGCCGGGTTATCACCTGTTTGGTTGTCATGATCAATCCCCTCGGTTCACAAGCCGGCGAATCTCACTGCCGCTTTTTTAAAAAGGCGGTGCTGTCCGTTTCCCTGTCAGCTACTGGTGTCGCTGCGGACCGAGCGGCGCTGATGTTGCTGCGTGACGGAATGTTCACCTGCGAGGGCCTTATGCTTTTACCACCATTGTCGGCTGCGGCAGCCGAGATTTAGCTCTAATCCTGGCAAAATGCAAGACGCGGGCATCTTGAAGGCTCGGACTCGCGACGAGCTGCACCAATCGAATCGCACTTCTGCCGATGCGATCGCCCATTGGGCCTCCTTCAAGCGGTGTTGGTACGGCGTTGCCATGACGTCCGCTCACTGATGACTAGGCCGGTTTTGAGCTGTCATGTGCGCCTCTTTCGTAATTTAACATTCCGTTTTTCCATGCTAATCGTATGGTGCAAGCCGTATTTTATCCACGTTGTAAGGGTTCAGAAAAAACGAATCGAAACACTTGTATGCAGTTTTCACGAACCATGAAGCAAAGATTGAAAAAAAACTTTGCCTCTTGCTGCAAAACGCATCAATTTGCGAACACTTGTCACAAGGAATGAGCTTTCAGACCGGGCCGCTACCGGGGTGGGTCGCTCAAGATAAATATATCACCGTTAAAGTGATCCTCGTTCAGCCTATACCCACGCCTCCAGTAACTACATTGGACGTCCCATACACCCTGGCATACTCAACTGCGGATATTACAGCAGAAACATTGGGGCTCCTTAAGTCCAATGTGATTTATTGCGTGCGCATGTCACACACGGTCGTTAGCACAGAAGCGTTTAGTGGGGTACTCCTAGCGGCGAACTGCTGCCCCAGTTCTTGATCCAATCCCATGGTCCACTTATCCGATTGTTGAGAGTAGGCTGAGGTAGCCGGCAGCGCTGTACGGAACGATCCCAATAACGGAGCCAATAAGTGCCCTTAAGCCACTGAAGTGCCCGTTTATCGCAGTCGCTCAGCCTTCCTACCAGAGCCTATCTAGCGAGTTTGCCCGCGCCGTTCGCTGCCTTCCGTTGACGCCATTCATGGAGCTGCTGCGTTTTCTCGCTCCGTCACCGACGGGTCCGAGCTCCGAGCCCGTGGTGCACCCGTAAAGCCCGCCCCGCGTGAAGCCTCGGTGGCGCAGTTGTCTTGTCCGCCTGTCGCGCCAGCCGGTCGGCCGGTCCTCGTGTCAGATCGCTCACACGTATGACGTCAGATCGCTCCTGCTCGTGCTCGTGCGGCGTTTAGTCAGCCGGCTCGCCTGTCTCAGCTCGTTCAGCACCGCGACTCGCCGTCGTCCGGCTCGGAAAGACAGAGACCCACCGTCCTCCGGCTTGTCCAGCAGTCGTTCGTCCTCCGACTCGTCCGGCAGTCGTTCGTCCTCCGACTCGTCCAGCGCTCGTTCGTCGTCCGACTCGTCCAGCACTCGTCCGTCGCCCGATTCGTCCAACGCTCGTCCGTCGTCCGATTCGGTCAGCGCTCGTTCGTCGTCCGACTCGTCCAGCGGGCGTTCGTCCTCCGATTCGTCCAGCGCTCGTTAGTCGTCCGACTAGTCCAGCGCTGCGGCGGCCCGCGGCGTCGTCGGGCCGGTGTCGGGGCGCACGACATGTCGTGATCGCCGCCCGCCATGACTCACACTAACGATTGGTAGCGGGCCCGAGCTCGATTAAAACGGCGCCGCGACCAGGGACCTCGTGCCGGCGACTCAGCACGCGAGCCAGCTCGACTCGACTCGACTCGACGCGCAGGCGGCTCGGCGTGGAGTCAGAGGCGTCGGAGTCCGAGGGCGTGAGACGCGGGTCTTTTGGAGTCGGAGTCACCTAGGGTTGGTGGCACGTGAAATCAGAATTGGTCACGGTCGGATTTTCCAAAAGTACGAGTCAGCTAAATTCAAAGTCACCGGGAATCCGAATGGCCAAGAGTCAAAACTTCAATGAATTGGAGTCCACAAATGCAATTCTTGGGAGTCAGGGTCGGCCTGAGTCGGCGCCGGGTCAGCTGCATGGGCGGCCTCCCCCGCGCAGACTTTGGCACATCGCCTGTCCTTAACCGGGGGCCCGGCTGCCGACAGCGAGCGCCGCCAACGAAAGCACGGCTCTGTCTCTCACGGCCGCCCCGTCGGCGCGTCCCGGCCACTCAGCGATTATGACTTGGCCGGGGCCCTGAGCACATGCAGCGGCAGGCCCCGTTTCCGGGTGTAATTGTGCGCCGGCGGACCGACCGCCAAAACAACTCCATCGCTGCCACCGACCAGCCGCGGCGGCCGCGTTATTTACAAGTCAGATGAACTCGTCCGCGCGTGAGCCTCGCTGACGGCGCGCGGCGGCGCTCGCAGGGCACGGCGGGGCGGGCTGGTCCGCGCGCGAGGCGATCGGTGTCCCGCGACGCGACGCGATCGCGATCAGGCGGGGGAGGGGGTAGAGGGAGGGGGGGGGGGGTCGCCGGCGAGGTGGTCCTGATGACCAGCCGGCGCCGCGGCTGGCGGCGCCGGAGGGGGCAGGCGCCGGCCGGCCGCCTCGCTGTCGCCACACCTATTGATTGTGCCGCACTGGTGGCCTGGCCGCGGTGGTCTTGGATGCACCCTCGGCGCCGGTGGATGGTGGAAATGGACTGCGCGGTCGAGCTCTGGGGCTCGGACATTTTTGTTTTTGTCTTTGTTTTTGGTTCAAGTAGTCGCTGTGCACAAGCGGGTCTTGCGCATTCCTGAAATACTCCGCGAGGACGTTTTCGAAGCGTGTTACAGCGGCTGATTTCCGTGGTGATGATAGTCCTGCTCACGTGGTCGTAAGAGAATAATACCTTATAAATTGCTTCTGATGCGTACGTGATGTGATCATGGTTGTGACGCGAACCATATGATCTGGCCGCACGCGATCACACGCGTATAATTTGATTGTTCAGTTCAGTATCCTTCGTCAGAATTCCCCTTCAGCATCCAGTATCAGTATTCTTTAATGTTAAACACTTGTGGTTCATCAGGCCCTCTATCGTAACGTTCAGTTCTGGTGCAGAAGAAATATCCCACTTCAAGTTTATCCTGGAATCTGAGTCCACCATCACATGATGTCGCAGCTCGATGCGTAAACGCATCCCGGCCACGGTCCGCCCCGCCAGTCCCTGCCCGGCTCCCTCCCTCCCCTCCCTCCCGGCGAGCCTGCCTGGCCCGGGCCTGGCCAATGGAGGTCACTCAGGGGCGCGGCGGACCGCTGCAGCTCGCCTCACCAGAGTCTGCAGCGCGCCGGCGCCGGCCTGACAGCCGCTGCTCAACTCGTTATCGCAACTTATCCCGATCAGTCGGCGACCTCCGCTGTTGTTGGCCGGACGCTGCGACGCCGGCCCTGGTGGAGCTGCCCGCCGCGAACCTACCGGTGCCGCCGGCGTGTGGCGGGCAGGAACGCCGGCACGTGGAGCGTCTCATGGCGGCGTGCCGCCCCATCGGACCGCAGCGCCCGAGGCATGTGGAATTTCCCGCGGTCTGCATTTGCCGAATGAATGATCCAGTTAGCCGAAGTGCAGCCGTCACACGAGTTTCACCATGATTATCCTCGGAGGGCGTGGCATGGGTAGGCGACGCGCCGCGAGCCGCGGGGCCACGGACTCCGGCCGCCGCTCAGGAGCCGCATCGGATCGCCGGGATTAGGCACCTGCCGTGTTGCTGCTCGGTGCGCCGCCGCTGCCGGTGTCAGCCGGAGCGGGGCACCGGCGCGGCTCATCCGCCACGTGCGCGCGCACACTGCGCCACGATGGCCACTGGTCACTGGTCACGGTGCGACCGCTACACGCCATTGTCCGCGGCCGGCCGCGGGCCGGTCGTTTTTCAGACGCACCGCACCATCCCCGGCCACCGTGAAGGCAGCGTCTAATCGGTGAGCAGCGGGGCCGCACACGGCCGCCGCCGCACCGGACACCGCGGCCGAGCGCCGCCCGCCGCCTCCCCCCGTGTAACCCTACACGCCCCGGCGGTCGGCCGGCGCCGCCGCCACCGGCGAGGAGGGTTTTTGCCGGCGGCCCGCGCACGTAATTCCTACGGAGCCGCGGGCAATAAATATCGCGGCCGTAAGCCGGCCGTCATCCCCTTAGATTACCGGCCGAGCCATTTATGCCGATACCAGATGTAATTAATTCGGCCGAGGCGCGGACGGGTTTGGTGCGGCGTCGGACCGGGGCGTGCCATTGTCGGCGGCTGTCATCCCCCCTCCGCCGACGTCGCCTCACGCGGCCCGCCGTAAAAACCCTGCAACAGTTGACGAATCAATCACAGTAATGCGACGTAAATGATTCGGTGGCAGCTGCTCACAATCGATGGAAGGGGGGGGGGGGGGTCGATGGCCGATGGCAGCGCCGTGTGCTACCGCTATCTGATGCATGTCTGCCACCCGGAGCAAAAACCAGCCGGCATAGCTGCATACAGAGGCTGTAGCTAGCCAGCTTAAGAAGAAAAATACATTATCTTCTCACGGGCAAGGCGCGGCTGTCTACCCCGTAACGCCTCGTGTTACGCTAAGCCGTGCCTGGCCCCTGCGAGTACCGTTGGGCCCGGTGTTGTCCCAGTCCGGCCAGCCGACGCTGACGGTCGGTGGCGGTCGCCCCGCTGACGGTCGGTGGCGGTCGCCCCACCCGCTGACGTCCGGGAATGTCGCGGCGCTGCCGGGCCGATGCCGCCGCTGATACGCCGTGTTTCCATTTCAGGGAGCTTCAGGACAACAATCTGACGGTGATCAGGCAGGCCGACTTCAGGGACCTGCGACAGCTGCGGGCGCTGTAAGTGTTCCTCGCCCGCATCGGTCCTGGCTTTGATTCTTCAGGTCCCCTCACTTGTAGCTTTTCACATCGCATACACGACCGGTTTTGAGAGAAGCCCGTTTGGACCTTTGTCGTACCCATGACAGATTTTGACATTAGTGGAAGAAACTAAACTACCGTATCCTTTACGTGCTCTATCTGCAGCATCGCTCCAAACCGTCCAACTTCCCCAATCCCCAACGGCTTGCGGCCTATCGTCTTCTTTGTCTTCGTCATTATCCCGAAACAAAGCGAGGGTGATGGAAAAGGTGCGCCGCAGAGACGTAGAAGGCCCGTCCCATTCCATCTCACGGACCGTCACCGCCTCGTCGCCAGCTTTGCAGTCACCATGACGCTGACTTTCGGCTCACGGGCGTTCCGCGAACACCTTTCCCGGTATCCTGGCCCGGCCGCCGTGTTCTCGTACTCACCATCGGCCACCGATTCCCCGAGTCGGCAGCGGGTTTTATTGGAGCTATTCCTGGCGCGGGCCCGCCTACCTTCTATCACTGAGATCACTGGCTGACGGTAATCATTGACGCGTCCCGACCCGATAATACGGCCAAATAAGCGAGTAGGTGCCCCTGACGTCACGCATGACTGACGTCACACGTCAGTTGGCCGGACAGCTGGCGCCGGGGGCGTGACGTCATCTCAGATGGCGACAGGAGGCGTCTGCACATCATCGTAATGGCCGCAGGGCGAGTCGTTGGAAATGTCTGGAGTTTGCCCTCGCTTTTCTCCAGCCGCCTCTGGGGTCAGTTCGTGCCAATATCGCTCCAGCTTTCTGTCGGCTCTGTCGTGCTGTCTGGCCTACGCGTCCTGTCTTTCATTTGTGCGTTCACCTCGCCCAAATACCCGCCTTTGACAGATCTGTAATGCCCCTGCCCGTTTGAATGGGACGTGCTGTTGAGCAAGAATAACGGCTGCACTATTGAATCGGACTGACACTGTCCCAGTGTGACCACAAGCCGTCGCCCCAGATTCAAGCCAGTCTAGATATACCCGTCAATCTGTATTCAGAACCATCTTAGTCGGCGCCCAAGATAGCAACCCCCCGAAGCCACACGCTATTAAATACAGCTCAAGCTAGGCATATGGTCCAGACCAACCCTGGCCGAGCATTTCACTCGTTGCCCCAGGCAGGCTGCGCACTTATTACATTTCGTCAGACGTCAACCATTTCCATGAAGTTTTTTTTTTCTCCATAAACCGGTTTGACTGTGAACAACATGCATATGTTTCGGTGCGTGGTATATGAGTTCATAAGCTTGCATGCCCATGTGGATGTAATGGATTATCTATATTTAGAACGATTCTGCTAATTGAAAAGTTTTGTATCACAACTTAATTACACGATAAGGTTGAACCTCCAAATCCCCGGAGCCGTACTTTGTTCGATACGCAGCTCATTGCTCATTTACCAATATGTGCCAAGTCTTAGCCGACAGAAGGGGCTACGTTAACACTTGGATGGCTTGTAGGGAAAAATCGAAACTTTTACCGTGATGGTGCGCCCCGACTGACGCGAGTGGGACCTAAAAGCGCGTACGTCAGGATACACAGACGTAAGCGCGGGGCATCTGAAGTTCTCAGATTGCGCCGGATGCGCACGTTCGTGACGCATGACGAGCGTGCAACGCCGCCGTATACATACATACATACATACATATATATATATATATATATATATATATATATATATATATATATATATATATAGGTATTTTGTGAGTTGTTGCACTTTGGCTTAGTAAAACATTATGGCATCCATTTCCACGCGCCCGGCCAGCCGGTTCAATGCACCGCGCTCGTATGGGTGCGTGGCCATTGCGGCCGTGCCGAGATCTCGAGAAATAAGAGAGCTAAAGAAACCAAATTTACAGGCTGTATGCGAACTCCCTTTTGCCAGTGTTGGCGTTCGTGTGCCATGCTATTCAGGTCAATATGTTATGCTATCACGCTATATCATCATGCTATATCATGCTATATCATGCTATATCATGCTATAGGGCCGAACAAGATCATACTCTAACCGGCATCTCAAGTGCCCCCAGACCTCCTGATAGACAAACACCCATCATTCTTATATATCTCTTGTAAACAATCGGTTATTGGTATTCGCTTCAGGCCAGTGGACTTATTTGGCGCTCAAAAGATCACGGTAATCAACAGTGCGACATTGTTTGATTTTAAAAAAATCAAATAAGCGCCAATGATCACGCTAGTAGGTGTGTTCCTTACAATAAAAGGTTAAACGAGGTCATCTTCTATCAGTGACCTCTTCTAACCTTCATGAAATCCCAATTAGATGTTTGTTGACGTCCCTGTGATCAAAAAATTCAAAATAAGCGTCAAAAACTGTCCGCTTTAGAACATTTTCTGTAAACGACCAGGTTGGTTTTGACTTCGGTTTGAATTTCACGCCTGACCGCAGGTCCATGGAATTATTCTTTATCAGGAACTCAATAGTATGATTGTGCACAAAACCATCTCAAAGATATAATGATTTATCGAACACGCCGTCATCGCACCAGATTCAACGGTTTCCGAGGAATTGCCTTTTGGACAGTCATGACCTGGCCTTGACCTGCCGTAGGCTAGGGAAACTATGAAACGAATTTTATGCATCAAAAGACTTGCTATTAAATTGTCTTCAGCTAATCAAAATTTGGCTACGCCGCGCCGTTCGGAAGCCATTATGAAAAGGTTAGCGCGGGGAAGGCGGACGAAGGAAAATCGATCCCCCAACCCAACCGTGTGGTTTTGATCACTCTAAGTTCAATTTAAGAGCCTCATGCGACTCACACGCTATCTACCACACCTCCAAACTTTCGCAGAATTACCACACCTCCAACCGTAGTCTCGTTAAGTGCACGCAGAAGGCGTTCCAGTTTAGCTTCGCACTGACGTGGTAGTTGAAGTTAAACAACACAGAACATCTTGCAATAAGCGATAAAGCAACCAGAACGCTCAAGCTTATGTGACATGACACTTCAAAGCGCCATTTCGCCTAGCAGGCCCTTAATCACTGATAAGGTTTTACGTTCCAAGTAGATCCAATAAATCACAAACACGATTATCCGTTGTCGAGAAACACACGACTGACTGCTTACAAGATATTTTGTCCGATATATGTATTATATATGTCCGTTATATGCATACAAACACACACACATGGCAGGTCAAGATCAGGCTATGACTGTCGAGAAGGCCATTCCTAGGAAACACATCATATCAGAGTGATAATTAATGGACACTGGCGTTTCATCAAAACATAGTTCACAAACATAACCTCATATATATATATATATATATATATATATATATATATATATATATATATATGCACATATATGCATATATGTGTCTATATGTGTGAGCCTACGTTGGTAATTTATACTTGAATGAAACGTCAGTGTCCATTAATCATCACGGTGATATTCGATTTTGTATTCTGGCACATTAGCATTAGAATTCTGCAGGGACGTAGTCATCCGCCTTTTCGGCATCGCCGGTATGCCGTGCGCATTCCGTGCCAGGCACTATGTGTCTGGTATGAGTTAATTCAGATCCAGCTTCCGTCAGCTTAAGTCAGGCTTGTGCCAGCACAAATCCCACAGACGTCACCCGACTTATGCTCTACGTCAGATCACTTGCTCCTGGAGGCGGTGTGTCTGCCGCGGCGCGGTGCGTCAGCGTTGTCAGGAGCCCGAGCCACACGCATCAGCACGCAGCGGCGCATCTGACGACGATGGACCGAACCAGCCCGCGAAAACCGCGTCCTCCGCGCGCCGTCAGACTCGGTTAGCGCGAATTCTGCGACCTGCCGCCACCAGGGCCGCGTCGGTTCGCGCCGCCGCCGGCACGTGCGCCTCGTCAGCGGCGACGGCCGTCGGTCCCGACGCGGCCGCCAAACAGACCCCCGCCGGCGGGTAAACAGCGGGAGTTTTTACTTCGCCGGCGTCGACGGGGCGCGGCGCCGGCGGCGTCGAACCGACGAACGCCGCCGGCCGCGGGGCAGCGGAATTCATCATCCGCAGGCCGGCCTCGATCCAAGCGCGGCTTCATTAAACTGTATAATGGATCGGCTATTTATTCTGGCGCGCTGCGTGTCTCGCGGTCCGTCGATATCGGACGGCGCATAATGGACGGCGACGAGCTCTGCATGCCTGCCGGATTATCCCGCGCCACGCGGCCTCTGCGCGCCTCAATGCCTGTCAAATTCCTCCGGCCTTGCGCCATGGGCGCCCCCAGGCCGTCGGCTGAGAGAAGTAGAGGGAGGAGGGGGGGGGGGGGGGGGGAGCCGCGTGCACAGTGGCAGCTTTATGGTCGCGAACAGGCGGAGGAACGTTGAAGTCGGTGAATCCAAAGTTTATCTCACGAAGGTCTCGGAAGCTGGTGGTGCCAGGAGATGATCCGCCATTGCCACGTTCCTTCCGATGCGGCTTTGTTCGGGCCCGCCCCCAAATCTCCTGCTTCCTGCGATCGGACCCACCTGTCGGTCGGCCGGCCTTTCATCTGGAGCGGCCTCCCGGGGCCGGGCCACTGGTGACGCCATCTAGCGGCTGGGAAGGCCGCGGCCGCTCCGGTGGAATGCGCCGGGAGAAGCCGATCTCTGCCGCTGGAGAGCCTGCTGAGACCCTGTTGTGGTGCGGGGCACACCTCTTTCTGTATCCGCAGAAAAATTTAGCCTCCATGTCGACATGTCTTTTTGATTTCCAATCCCGCCGACGTCATCAGAACATTTCCAGTTCAACCCGAGCTTGAAGCCCTTTGAAGTCGCCACGGGAGCAAACAGCGCATCAACAACACGGCAAAGCTTTCGCCTCACAAGCCGGTAATCCACCTCCAGCCCGGCCCAGCAAAGCTATCCGGGAGCAGCAGCCTGCACGGCCTGTCGCAATCTCCGGCACACCTCCGACGCCGCGTCTCCGGCGCCGCCCGCAGAGGGGCCGTCACGCTGTCCCCGACACGGTCCGTGCCGCGGCCCCGGGCGCAGTCCGTAACTCACACTGGGATGGGGCGGAGCGATGCGGCGGCACGAGCGCCACTGCGCGCCGGTCCGCGCGCGCACGTGAAAGGAGACCGATTGAATTACGGCGGCGCCGCCGGCATGCTGACGGCAGCGCCGGCCCTCTGTGTGCGTGAGACGACGACGGAGGGGGCTTGTGCGGGCCGCGAGGGCGGGCTCCGTTGAGACGCTCTTTGGGTGAGAGTCAAACCGGGAAGCCTCGTCATACGCGAAGTCACCGCGCTTCTCATGCTGCGGCCAGCCTTAGGGGAATTGCGGGGCTCGTGGTCAGATAAGCAGGAACTTTGTCTCTGGTTAAAAGCCGGGCTGAGCATCTCGATGTTCTTGAAAAGTTTTGTTATTTGGAACGGCTGCCTTACCAAAATTACATTATACCTACTTAAAGGTCTTTTCTCTCGGCAGCCTACGCAAATCAGTTCCACGCATGGTAACGTAATCGATCGACGATTCGTGCCGAGTATCGGCGTCGGGCACGGGTGTACCGATCCCAGGAGGGTTCAGCACCACCTCTCCAGGTCCGGTTCCAGCGGCGCCTGTGGCGACAGCGACGCCGACTGGCCCACCACCTGACAAGGGTCGGCGTCGGGTCTGCTGTTACGGGATGGCTGACCTTTCTCTTCGGACGGTGGGAACGCCGCCCGGATGACGCGCTCCGTTCGGTTCGGCCGTCTGACTCGGCGCTTCCTGGACTTTCTCCCCTCCATGAGAGAGTGCGTGGCTGGACGCGTGCGTGAGCTGCCGAACGCATCCGGAAAATGAGTTCGAATAAATGTGGATTATTTTGCTCGGTTGCTGGTTCGTTTGCCTGCGCTCGCTTGCATTTGTCCTAGGACCATTTACCTTGATGAGAGAAGTATGCCACTAATTTACTGGTGTGCAGATGTAAGACGTCCTTCCCAGTCTATAGACTCTTCTGCCTTGCGTTGTGTGGGTCATCCACCCTCAAACATTTGACGTATAATGGATATCAGCTGTGAAACCTTTAGGTTGTTCATCATCAGTTGTTCATTATATGAAAGTGTACAAATCGCTAACTCAAAGTGTATGGCCTTCCCTCACCCAGCATGTTAGTTTTCAGGCTGCATATATCAGCCTCCCCAGTCCCCTTGCGTTAGTCGGTCACCATGCTGCGCACAGGCCGCCTGCCTCACTCGCGTGGAGCCGCTAGCCGCCTGGAGTGTGGGTCAGGTCACCCACCGTCACGTACGCCTGCAGGTGACCGCGTTTCCGGCGGTCGTCTGTGGCTCACCGGCTCCCGCCCCCTGCGGTTGTGGGCCACCGACTCGGTGGCGCGTGGGCCTTCGACCGACGGAGCGTGGTCCGCCCGGCGCATTAGCCGTCCAATCAGATATGCGCGTCGTTCAATCGTTAGCAGGTCGCCGGCCCGGAGGGTTGCGGTCCCCTGGTGGCTTCAGTAGGTCGCCGTCCCCTGGCGGCTGCAGTAGGTCGCCGTCCCCTGGCGGCTGCAGTAGCCCGCTGTATCGCGGTGACTGGGAGGTTTCGCCGCTGGTGGTTAAAAAGGGTAGGCGGCCCCTAACGGCTTCGATAGGCCGCTGTATCGTGGTGGCTTCGGAAAGTCTCGCCTCAAGTGGTAAAAAAAGGGTCGGCGGCCCCTGGCGGCAGCAGTAGGTCGCTATCTCCTGGCGGCTTCGGCAGTTCGCTGTCCCCTGGAGGCTTGGGGGGACCCCGCCCTTGCGGTCACGGATGGTCGGCGTCCCCTGGCGCGTCAGCGCACTTTGCGCAGACAGCGAGCGTTGTTTTTACCTGCAGTTGTCAGCAGATGCACAGCATCGTAAACTTGTTTGGCGCTGATGAAGGGATCTGATGACGACTGATCTAATTTAATGTCGTTCTCGATTTTTTTCTCGCGGTTTTGAGAGCCTTCAATACTAAGTTTGGATTGTCACCGAAGTTCTCTTGCTGGTGAAAGACGTCGGACGTAGAATCACAAACAAGAGACTGCCAGCGGAATCTTGTTCCCAAATTCTCAACAAAAGACCATGCATCTGCTCTCCATACGTTCAGCTGAGCTCGCCGGGCACCCAGCCCGCTCTGCTGACTCCGGCTCCTGCGCGGAGTGCTGCGTCGCCCCTCGGGCCCTCAGCTCAGCATGGCGCTGCTGGACCTGCGCCGTCCCGCATCTCGCAGCCACGCCACATGGCCGGACGCGGGCCGCCGCACCAGCAGCGCCGCCGCCGCGCCGCCTTTGTGCGCCGCCCCGTCCTGTCGCCGTCGCCTGAGGATGTCGCGCCGCCGGCTGGCCAAGCTGCAGCGGCGGTGGCCGCCGCCGCACGCCGGCCGCAGGAGAGCGCAATTAGCTCAATTTGCAGGCGCTGTGCTGTCACGGGGGTGCGATTATTCAAAGGCGCGCGATGCGGCGCGGGCGTGGGCTCGTGTTCGGGCTGGCCGCGGTGGTGCGGGCGGGGTGGAGCGGGCTGGTCTGCCGGCGCCGCCCGCCCTCTCCGCATTGTTCCCCGGGCGGGCTCGGCGACGGACCGAGAGACGCCGGCAGGGGGACGTCGGTGGTGTATCGGCGAGGGTCCGCGATGACGTCGCTTGAGACCGTCCCGGAGCGTCTACAAAATACCTGGAAACGATGCCTGCAGCGGTCCGGCCCCAGGGGACCCACGCAACAACGCCTCCGGAAATACTCTGGAGCGCGTTTAATTGGAAATGTCTCCGACATGGCGAGAACAGCGCTGACACAGGAACGTTCTCGACCGGGAGTGACTCCAACGCGATACGATATCTCGGGGAGTGCGGGAAGTTCGCGGAACGCCCGTGCCTGACGCCTGGGAGCGGGGTGTTTTCGGAGCTCGACCAACGGAACTGCCGGACGGACCGGCGGGGCCGGACACAACGACCAGAGGCGGGCGGCACACATTACCATACGAAAGGACGTCTCAGGCATAGCTGACACCTGAATGTTGGTCTCGGCTGGATCAGGAGCAGCAAGCTTGAACCGAAACCGGCTGGTATCGGACTGAATCGGGGATGTGCCGTACGGCCGCGGGGAAATTTCCTTGCTGACGTCCCCCCGCTGAATAGACCAGCGCAGTTTTTGTGACGGAACCTGTCCGACTCATTAGTGAAGAAATTCAATGGGTGTGATAGAATTATCGATGAAGGGATCGAACCTCAGTTTTTGCCAAGCCCGCAATCTGCGTCGCTCCCCGTTAGGCGAGTGGAGCCAAGCGACGCGATTAAAGCCAGCCACCATGCGCACTTCCATAAATCAAGCATTCTGTTTCAGAAATCTGGCGCACAACGACATCCACCTGATAGAGGACTCGTCGTTCGCCGACGCAACGCGACTGGAGAAGCTGTGAGTACGGGTCCGGGGTCGCTGCCCGCCCACTTACCCGGACAGGCGGAGCGGCCAGCGAGAGTCACCTCCACTCCGGCTAATGGCTAAATCTCGTTACGGTCGTAATAGCCTTAGCCCGTCGCTGGCGATACCGATACATGCTGATAAGAGGCGGCGGGTGCGCGGCGCGTCCCACCCGGCACGGCGGCTTTGCTGCAGCTAATTGTGATCTGCCACCCCGACCGCGCCACATTTGCCGCACTCTCCGTGTGGCGCAATGTAACGGGTGGGTGAGAGTCGTCACTCGTCCGTCAGGGACGTTCTAAGACTCGTTCCGCTTGCCCCAGGGGTCAAAACTGAGGACCGGCTCACGCTCGGAGAGTGCTTCTCGCGTCTAATTATTGTAGATAAACTATCAAAGCAGCTTGTGCGGCTTCCTCTGCTATCCAAGTGGACGACTGAGTCGGGTCCAACAAAAGAAGTATTTTCCTTTTGACTCGTTTGTAAGCAAAACCGTGTTGACTCCAGCGCTGGGTTTTGTATTTGCAATGGAGAGGTTGAGAACAATACCTGACCAACTGCCATGGATAGAACTTAAATTCCCGAAGACAGATTTCGATTACCATTCGTACTCACGCGAGCAGCACAGATTCAATCCAATACCAGGCAATACTTCTGTAAAAACAATAAATTTCATGGTTTTCTTTGCGTACAAGCTGTCACTAGCGGCTAGGAGTCCCGTCCGGGGTTTATATGCGGTCAGTTGTTGTGCACCACGGACAAGTGGCTAAAAGTAATCTGCTACTTACCGTGGTGCCGACAAGGATCATCCTCTGGTCCAATCAGATACGCCCAGCGGTAGACAGCGCTCGCCAGAACAACCTGACAGCTCAGAGAATACGCATCCCGAAAAGGAGTTCGGTCACGTGACAAATACTCTAATGCGGTAGCCGTGACAAGTCATGTATTGCTAATACTTAAAGCGTTGCGGTGAAAATGTAACCATATCTTTTCTGCGGAACTCGTGGACCTGCAAGATGTTTGCATGCACTTTGGCCGTTTGCTTTATTAGAGCGATCGCTGAAAGACTATCCTGAGCGTTCCGAGATTAAGACGTGCGCAGTGCAACGAGGTGTGATCCATGACACAAATTTATGGCGGCGAAGGTGTCCGCTTCACACCACTCATTTTCCGCTGGTGTGGCTATGAGCCTTCCGGCAGAGCACGACACGTGGGCGCCAAACAACTTCAAATGCCATGGGGCGATAAGGACGAGCGATTCCTAAAAAGCCGTGCTACTTTCGTATATGGTTTGACTTGAGGATTGGGTAGGCATGCGCTGCTGCCTGACGTGTGGTGATATCACAGGATTTAAATTCCGTGGCTGGAAGAACGCAATATTTTACATACATGCACAACCAAGCGATCACGCTACGTCAGTTTGAGCGACAACTTTTTCAGAACAGACGTCACCAACCTAGCCATTTGTTCTGGGGACATGGCGAGCGCCTGTTTTGCAGTGGCCGTGCTAGATAGGCTCATAACGCCGCTGGGATGGGCGTGGCCTTTGATCGGGGGCTGCTGCCGGTACTGTGGTTATAACTGTAAGTGGTGGCTGAAATTTCCCACGGGGTCACAGGGGTCTGCCGGGGTCAACACCCACGTTGACCTCCTTGCTGAACCGTTCAGGCGGTGGCTTGTTCAAACATTACCCCTCGCTGACAGGTTGTGTCTGGAGGAGGGCTATTTGTCTGCGCGGCGTTGTGTCTGTCACGTCCATGATATCAAAGGCTGCAAAGGTGGGATGAATTCCGGTGCACCAGCAGTCATTGCTCGCCGCTCCTTTGACGTGTTGTTAAGAGTGCCGATTTCATCCAGACAACGTGATGGAAACGCCCTGTGCCTGAAGCAGGCCTGTCATGTGCAAACCAGCGCAATGCTACATGGTTCAATGCCCGCAAAACAATTTGTCTGCTTGAAAATCGCTATGGCGGCAGGTTCTTGGTCAAAACAAAGACCTTTCGGAGAGAAAACTTCTATTTAAAACCCATCACTTGAACGGCTGGGAATGCTCTGCAATTAGTCAAATGCTATATGTTTGAAAAAACTCTTGTTTTTATTTTAATCAAACAACACATTTTTTGTTGAAACAGCATGTCCATAATTCTACTCAGCATACAATTACAGCATGTTTCGGTTTTGCATAGAACCCACCCTTGATTTACGGGCGCATTTTTAGCCAGGCGCGTGTCTTTTATGGCAATCTTTTGTCAAGCCAAAGTTGTCGTGAATTTCGCGGCTGGAGCGGATGTCCCGTTAGCTCCCGGGAAGAAGAACGGGTGCCGACAAAGCTGGTGTCTGTTTGATCAAGATAGATGACTTCCGATTGAACGGAGCTTGCTCAGCTTCAGAGGCAAAAGCTGCGATCGTTTTGGCGCAGGATGGCAACCAAGTCTGTGCTGAACACGTTTTAACGACAATGCTCAGATGCCATATAACTATGATTTACGCAAAAAGTACGTCTGAATAAACTTTGTTAAAAGCTTGGTCAAAGTTGTGTTCTTACATCTGAAACCCAACACATGCGATTTTTTTTTTTGCTCTGACACAAATCTCAAATTGTAGCCGACTCTGAGATAAATACATGGCGGTAGATACATGACAGCGCCTTTAGCATGTGCAGTCCATGCTATCTGACATCACTGTATGCCAATTTCACGCTACTGCGCTGCCTTTATATGAACACAGTCGGTTGCATGCAAATTTCTCCTAGCAATCTCGGGACGAGCCTGAGTGGCCCCGACCGTCACTGAGCCACTGGAATGCCCATATGCCATCCTCTGTTAACAAGTTAACTCGTTCCTAAAGGCCCTTGCTGTAGTAAGGTGTGGCCATCGCTCAGTAATCCTTAAACGGCACGTCAGCCGACCGTCGGCAAGCGCCAAACACATTGCCGAAAGCGCGCCGGTTCGTCAAGGTCGTGACCTTGCCGTGTGATCATTGATCCGCGGTCGGCACCGAGCCCGGCGCCACACCTTGACGGCGCCGGCGCCAGCTTCTCGGCGTCGCGCCCGTAATCTCGGTCGTCTAGACACCGGCGGGCGGCGTGTCCCGCCCCTGTTGACATTCCGCGAGAGCTCGCCCCGCCCCCTGGGGCGTCACACGGCAAGCTGCACGCGGCGGCTCATGCTCCGGCGAGTGTGGACGCCATCAGCTGGTGCCGGCTGTATCGGACCTATCGGACGCGGATGTGCCGTCGTGGGTCAGAGGAGCGACAGGCCGGGCAGCATGGGTCACACGAGCAGGGAGCGGGGAGGATCGATGCGTCCCCCCCCCCCAGGCGGCACCGCCAGGGCCTTTTTGTGCCCGTGGTCCCTGGCGCCCGTCCATAGACCGGCTCGGGCGCGTTGGCGCCCGTTTTTGTCTGAGGAGGGCTGTACGCCTGTTTGATGGCATGTGAAGCGTCTGAAAACGGGCCGGTGTTACAGGCGTCTTCACAAACAACCACATACGTCACCTTCCAGAGGAGCTCCTGTCCAGCATGGGAAACCTGCAAAACTGTGAGTCCGTCCGTTCCAACAAACTCGCCGCTCGCGCGCTATTTTGGCGGTGGCTTGGCCCCACCTCAGTCGATGTGTCTCTTACTGAGCGGTGTTGCGCTGGTGGGATGCTGCATTGTTGCGAGCGTGCACGCGTATCTAGTGGTGGCACCGCGGACGCGATACTGTTCCGCCCGACACCGCAGTTACAGCTGTGTTCTAGCGTCGCTGTTCCCGTCGTCCTACCACCCCTCGTGACCACACTGGGCTCGCCCCACGTTTTTTACCCATGTGTATGGGAGTAGCAATGACGAACGTCACCTGTCGTCTAGCGTTATTTTCCACTTCAGTTGCGATGCTGGTAGGATGTTGTGATGGGGAGTAACACACTTTGATCAGAACCACTTTCGACGATGAGACGGGTGCTATCAGAGCTGTCCGTAGATTGATTCATGACATAGCTATCGATGATAGCTCCATCGATTCGTTACGCCGCATTGGACGTCGCGGCGGGACTTCGGGCGGAAGCGAATTCGTTCCAAAAATGGTTCGTGGTGCGAGGTTATGGTGCCGGTGGAGCGCACTTCCGACGGGTACCGCCAATCTCAACTTCGATACCAGTCGGCGACTCGTCGGACACGGACTCCGATACGGTCCGGATCCGCCGCGGTAGCTGGAACTCAAATCACCGAGCAATCAAAGTGTGCTGCCAATCTATGAAAATAAAAGGGACAGGTTGAAATCGCTGACGCACATGCAATTATTTTCGGAGATATGAGACCATGATGAAGAGATTGGCCGTGGACTATGTTTCAAAGACGCTGCACAAGTCAATGGATAGCTTCTTTAACTTTTGATGACATCCAATCACATCTTGCCCTCAGGCTGTTGAAAGGGAGACTGTTGGTGAAGCAAGAATAAACGATTTTAAGTAGGTCAGTGGTTAATAAAAAACAACATATCCCATGTTGGCTGTGAGGGATAATTTCCGTCTGCTAAAGAGAAACTTTTATGTGATTGATCACCACGGACTTCGTTTTTGCATCTCTCAACCGGGACTCAATCGTCAGGCCGAAACTCGAAGCGTTCACTTTGAAGCCTCATAGGCACCATCTCAGCATCTCGTTAGAGCAGGTCAGATCAGATCAGATCAGATCAGGTCAGATCAGATCAGCGTCGGACACGATCGCGGGACGACGACCGAGCTGCACTGGCGAACGGGAAGGTCAAGGTCGCCAGCCGACCTGCGCGCCTGCCTGGCCTGCACCGCTGTCTCCCCCGCAGCTGTACCTCCTGCAGCTGTTTCACATGCGCACCACGCCTACCTCCCCCTACCTCAACTGCGGCGCTGCCCTTGGCCTCACCCACGTCCCCCGCTCACCACGGTAGCTCTCCTCCAGGCTTCCACCTCGGCTCCCCTCCCGGGCCCCACCTCAGGCCCTCCTCCCAGGCTCCAACTCGGCTCCCCTCCCGGGCCCCACCTCGAGCCCTCCTCCAGGGCTCCACCTCGGCTCTCCTCCCGGGCTCCACCTCGGCTCTCATCCCCGGACACCGTGTCTCGCTGCCGCGGTCGCATCCCGGACCTCTAATAGAGCAGTTATCCAATCGGCCCGGGGAAATCGGCTGTTTTCCCGGTTCTCGCGATAAATACAGTGCGGCACCTGCCGGCAGCGCGCCACGCGGGCTTAATCACATTAGCCGCGGCCGGGTCCGCGGCCAGGCCCGACCCGCACGGTCCTCCGCCGGGGGCCGTAGTGGGTTACTCGGCGCCATTAGGCCGCCGAGAACCGGGACGGAATTTGTTTGCCGCCAGCCGGTGATTTAATGCGTTGACCCTCAGGTGAAAGTCCATTATCATTATCGTTAGCCGGCGCTGACAGGCGGGCCGCTCGGCGGCGGCGGCGGCTCCGTCTCTCGGTCAGCGGCGGAGGAGGCACGGCCGGCCGCCGGAGCAGATCACAGGGACCGGCGAACTGGCCGAGATCGGGACAGATGGGGCGCCGGCCGGGCACGAGATGTGAGCTGATCTCGGGGTCGGGTCTCGATGGACAGCCGCAGCAGCTGCCGGTGCGGCACCCCCGGCCGTCCTGCGGCCACCAAGCTCCCACCGGGCGGCCTGGTCTGTCCGGCTGTTCATCCGTACAAGCTCAGGGTACGTGGGCGGCACGCGGTCGGTGCAGGCGGGACTACATCGTTGGGTAGACGCGGTGTGCTGGGCAATACGGACCCTTCATGAAAGTTAATGGCAGGGCGGCGGTGGGAAATTTAATTAAGACGAGGTGATGGCGAATATTTCATAGTGGGGTGGAGATCAGAAATGTTAGATCAGCCGCGAGTTTGGTTTTCCCACAGGGCTCATGTCAGATCCAGCACAGCATGTTTCACTGTCGTTAGGGCCAGTTAGGCCATCCCACCAGTGCAAGGTTATTGCGTTATTATGGGGCTTTGGTTAGGCCGTATCATGCATATTAGCACCAGCCTTATAATTTGTTAACTTTGTTGAATGTCGTAGTTCTTCTATAAATCGTGAGGATCCACCGAAGTACCGATGCACGACGGTTACACCAACATTAGCCTGAGTTGTGCTCTGCTGCCACACCGACACCCACCTCTAGCATCGGAAGGAGTCGAGGGGAATCGCGCGACACACCAGTCACGTCTATTTTCGCTGCAGACGAAAACAAGAGAACCGCTGCCAAGCAGCCACGTTGCCCAACACCGTCGGAGGGAAGACGCGACCTCACCGCTCCCCCGGTAATCCTGCCGCCTCCCGCGCCCGCATCCCGACCGATAGCCTCGGCCTGCCTTAGCGCGCTTAACGCAATTTATTTCGTCCATAACTCGCGCGCCCCGCCCCCCGGCGCGAGGTAACAAATCACCGGCGCGGCGTAATGACGTTGCGTTCATGCGTATAAATACCGGAACGGGCTAATCTGTCGGGCGTCGGCCGCCTCGGCGCATCCTCCGCCTCGTAAAGCGTCGTAAAGGCGCCGCGCGACGCGCCCGCCGGCCGGTCCTCTGGTGACGCGTCACCGACCCCGCCGGAGCGGAGAGGGAGTCCGCCGCCGCCGCCCGCCCACTCCACCGACAGCCGGCCGTCGAGGCCGCTGGGCGTCTCGCCGTCCCAGCGGACCGACGTGACGACGGCGGCGGCTCGGAAGCGTCAGGCGCGACGGCAGCATTTGACTCCCCGGCGTCTCCGGAGACGCCGCCCGCGCGCCGGCGGGGGCCCGATCCGCGACGGCCGGTGGTTGTGTGCACACCGGCCGCCGCAGCCGGGCGGCGTTGCGCGCGCACGCCCGGCGCGTCTTTTTGCGCGCGCGCGCGGCTGTGTTGGCGGCGCGCTAATCACACCTTGGCCGACAGGGCCACGGACGGCCCGCCACCCCCTTGTTAGTCGCGCCGCAAAAACTCTCCCGCTTGCGCCGGACCGCGGACGGGGCGGCCCGAGACGGGAGGGACGGCGGACGGATGAGAAGGCCAGTGGATGGGATCAGAGAGACGGTGGAAGGGATGAGAGGGGACGTTGGACGGGATGAGAGGGACGGTGGACGAATGAGAGGGACGGCGGATGGGATGAGAGGGTCGGACGTAAGGATGGAACGACGATGGACAGGTTGAGAGGGACAATAGACAGGCTGAGAGTGACGATGGACAGGATTAGAGGAACGGTGGAGAGGATGAGAGGGACGGTGGACAGGATGAGAGGGACGGTGGACAGAATAAGAGGGATGACAGAAAGAATCAGAGGAGCGCCGAACGGACTTGGAGAGGGGTGGCGGACGGCAGTGAGGGGACCGATGAATGCTATGTGAGGGACGGCAAAGGAATACTATTGAACGCCTTCGTGTGGAAGACGACTAACGGAAAGGTTCCTGAAATAATTAATCGTCAAAGGTAGTTGTTGTTAACATAAAAACCTGCCGGAAAACTAAATTTGACCTGTCACTACAAGTAACAACAGTACAGCAATGCTGCAGTCTTTCTAGTCTATAAACTATCGATTATCGCTGTGTAGCCGCTGCCCGCGCGTTCTTCCCGGGCCCTGCTAACACGGTTGCCGTGTGCACCCCCCCCCCCCTTCGTCCCCAAGCGGCCGAGCGCCTCGTGCACCTGGCTGCGGCGGCCGCCGGCGCCGGCCTCGGCCTTGTAATGATGCGCCGTCCAGCCACCTCCAACCGGTCGGTAATTGATTTATTCGTGGTGCCTTTCTTTACGACGACAGCCATATGCGGCCTGATGTGTGTCTGGCGCCACGAAAGAGGATGGGGGGGGGGGGGGGGGGGGGAGTGGCAGGCCGGCGGACGCTGGGCACCGTGACTGATTGGTGGTCACGGGGAGGCTGGGCGAACGCTCGAAATCTGATTGGCTGGCGGGGACGGCGGTCGTTGATGGTGATTCCGATAATGCAGGGTTGTGGGTATTGGCAGAAGGTGATTACCGACACGCAAGGGTTTGGAAGTTTAGAACGCAGCTGGGAGTCTTGCCATGGAAGGGCTGCTCATATACGTGCTAGGCGAGATCGTAGATGCACAGTTTGCTTTAGCTGATCTACTTTTCTTATTTACTTAGATCTGAATCATGCGTGGGCTCGAGCGAGGCCGTTAGTGTCATTTTACCCAAGTCACATTATGCGGGAGCTTCTGAAGTCTGTCGATGAGCTGATGCAAATGCCGGCAACTATGTTTCGCACCCAGTGTCTATGTAAGGTCGGCTCAATTAAAGCGCAGGGGACGTCGAAATGATTCTGTGTATGTTTCTGTTGAGCGGCTTGCTGGTCAGGTATGTGAGGCTTTGAATGCATGAATACACTCACCTTAGTCAGAAGCCGCAATGCCAATTAGGAGCTCGTTTGCTGAACTCCATAACCTCAAAGGACTACGACGAACGTTCGGTAAGCTAATGCCAAGAGTGCCCGCCTAAGAAGCGAGTTTCACACAGAGGTGGTTTTAATTGCCGCTGACAGCAGACGCAGTAGTCGAATGTTTAGCTGCTGATAGCCGTCACGTACCATTGCGCGGTCGCCTGAAGCGGTATGAACGTCCCTGGAGTAATCTTGTTATCAACAGGCTTAACATCTCGGCGTCCTTATCCAGAAAGCCATTACGCATATCAACTGGTCATTGCATATTCATGACGGCCGGCTGGTCGTGTACCTCTCCAGCCCTGTCGTCTACGGTCTGTTACAGGCGGGTCCTTCAGACGTACCTGTCAGTGCGAGGGCATGGGCCTCTGTCAACAGCCATGGGAGCGTCCTCCGTTATTAAAACTGACACGACGCAGCTGCCCGCCTCCGGAAGTGAATATCCATCGTATCTGCTCGTTGAGTGATGGCATCCAACTTTACAGCACTGGTGCAGCGTATCATGGCTTGACCCTAACAACCCATCAGTCGCTAATCAGCCGCGGTGTACTGCGGTTTTGAAATGGTGAACTTGACGCCAGGTTAACACAATACAAATAAGGATATGGTTTGTATCGAATACAGAGGGAAATTTGGGGGAAATTAATATCATCCTGTAGATGATGCGAGCGTACGAATACTTTTCAGTTTTTTTTTATCTGACGGGTATTAAGGCGATGCCACTTGAGGAGGTGGCTAAGCGTTCCTTCATTTTCCGGCTCACTAAAGATAGCTAACATCCTCAGGCTGTTGATTTCACCAATGGAAGCTGTTATGGTAATCAAAAACCGTTCCGCAAGTTTCATATGTCCAGTCTGGGGCGTAGTAGTTTCGCAAAATAAGTTGGTGAGGGGATGGATGGGGCTTTAACAAAGATAAATGACGAAACCTACCCTGAAATGCACAAGCCAACGGGCTTCTCTACGGATTGGAAGCACTTTCTGTCCAGAGCTAGGGAGGGAGAGGGTCAAGAGCCCATGTCGGGGGTGTGTGTCCCCCCCCCCCCCCCACTGAACAAGAAACTTCATCCCAGCCTGCCGTCCCGCCTCCACGACACGCAGCCCCGGTTTGAGCAGTGACGGCGCCCCGACACGTTACAACGCAGCGCCGTCTCCCACTCGGGACGGGCAAGTCATTCAGTTCCGCACCGAAGCCGCGCTCGCGCACTGCGCCGCCTGCACTTACGACACCTTTCTCGCGCGGGATCGCCGGCGCCGAGCGAGCACAGGAGAGAGGACCTCATCAGAGGCAGGGAGTGGGCAGACCAGCGGCCCGCCGATAGAGGAGCCACCGGCGGCGGCGCGGCACCCGCTTTGATTAATGGAGGGCACCTCCTCGACGAGCGCCGGACCTATCTGATTCTTCGACGGCTATCAATTCCGTCTGCAGGCCATTATGTCGCCGTAACGCCTATGACTTGGGCATTGGCCGCGCAGGCCGGCACGGCTGTGATGATAAATGAAGCAAATTATTCCGCAAGTGGCAAATCTTTCGGAAATTGTATTTCCAGACCCTGGCAGCGACACAAAGTGATCGGGCGCCGGCGATGGTTTTCTTGACGGCCTGTGCGGTGATGATACATTCTCCACGCTGGGGGGTCTCTCTCCAAACATCGGCAGTCTGCTTCATTCATCCAGTTCACGCCAGCGGGAAAATTGGCCCTAATTGACAGTCGCCCGGTCTTGCGCCGGCTGCGGCAGCCAGCCACATACAGACGTCTCCGAGTCGGAATGTTGCCAGCTGTTGCCATGGAGACCAGGTTGGCGAGCGGCGCGGTCAACAGTACGGTCGCCCGCCGTCTCTGTTCTCCGCTTCGGAGCCGAGCCGGCGGTAAACAGGCGCCCGCGGTGGCAGCTCCCCCCGCTCTGGCCTGTCCTCCCTCCCGCCCACGTGGCTCTAGCCCCCTACCGGGACCTGTCAGGGCCTCTAGTGAGTCCTCTGACGCCTCCCACCCACGTCCGGCCGGCTCGCAGCGGCGACCAGAGCGATGTCCCGGTAGCTGTCAGGGCCTCTGGTGAGTCCTCTGACGCCTCCCACCCGCGTCCGGCCGGCTCACAGCAGCGACCGGAGAGATGTCCTGAGTGTGGCGGCAGGCACCAGCGGTTGTTGGGGGGCTCTTAGTCTTGGGTGCGAACTGTCACGCTGCATTCTAGCTCTGGGATTTCCTAGCACATTTTTGGCTGGTTGACCTTTACTGGCGGCGAAGACACTCCTGATCGGCAGGTGCCACGCTTGGATTAGGACGAGGTCGGTACAGCATGGGCCAGAACGTGATTGGTCATGAATAAAACATCCGCGTTGGGCGTTAGTGCCAGAAAATTTGCTCGCTCTTCGCTTGCTGTAATCCCTAATAACTGACCATATGAGAAGCATGAATGGCGAAATGGTTCATCGTTTTCTGTCTCGCGCCGTCCGCTGGTAAGCCGGAACCCGATCCATTTCTGAATGTTCCACCCACTGCTTTCACGTGATATCATAACCCTTCATTTTCTGTCATTATCATTACGCCATTACTTCATCTCACTAATGTTCGGGCGCTCACGTATCCCGTAACCGTCAGTTACAGTGCACCCGGCTGACGCCACCGCCATCTAACGCCTCTCCTCTTCCTCTGGTTAGTCACACCTGTTGTACGCTACGGATCCCAAAAGCTGCTCTCAGAGACCCGATTTCATACAGCATCCGTTAGTTGGCCTAGTATGTCGGCACGCTGGCGTCACCCAGTGTCCCGGAGGCATGCAGAGTACCCACCCAGCCAATCACCTGCCGCGCTGGTGGTGGCCCCGAACGGCTGAAACGCCCACCGGACGCCCTCCTGCAGGGCTGCCAGCAACCTGCAGAACATCGGGGTCTGGGGTGGGGGGGGGGGGGGGGGGATGGGGGCATAGCGCGGTTTCGAATCCCTTCCCTGCCCCGGCGCAAAATTTCTTTGAAGTCGGGAGGCTACCCGCTGCAGGTGTTCGAAAGTCTCGGGGTGGTTGGTGCGGAGACGGCCGTGCCGTGCCCTTGCAACCTTCCCGTCACGAACGTCACTCGCCGTCACCATAAAGCGCCGCTGAGACGGCCGATCGATCTGGCGGTCGTGTCCGGCTGGCGCGGCTGTCCGCGCGGACCGGACAGCGCCACCCGGCGGCGGACTACGGCCGCGATCGGCTGGCAGGCGATAGGCCGTGTCGCCGCGTGAGCCGGCCGTGAGCCCCGTCACGCGCCGCGGCCGGCCAGCCGGAACCGCTGCACGACACACGGAGAGTGGCTGCGTGGCGGGGGCGACCGGGGGCGGCCGCACGGGACCGGCAGACGACCGGAGGAGCTGCACGGGGACAGGGAGACGACCGGAGCGGCCGCACGGGACCGGGGAGACGACCGGAGCGGCACGCACGAGACGGAGAGACGAAGAGACCGACAGGAGCGGCCGCACGGGACGGAGAGACGACCGGGGAGCTGCACGGGACCGGGAGAGACGACCGGAGGAGCTGTACGGGACCGGGAGACGACCGGAGCGGCCGCACGGGACCGAGAGACGACCGAGGAGCGGCGCACGGGACGAGAGAGACGACCGGAGCGGCCGCACGGGACCGGGAGACGACCGGAGCGGCCGCACGGGACCAAGAGACAACAGGAGCGGCCGCACGGACCGAGAGACGACCGGAGCCCGCACGGGACCGGCACGACCGGAGCGGCTGCAGGGACCGGCAGACGACCGGAGCGGCCGCACGGGACCGAGAGACGACCAGAGCGGCTCGGGAAAGGGACGGGGAGGCGGCGTCACGGAACTGGACGTGCTACGGGAACGACATTAGCTACAGAGACGGCCTGGACGGCTGCATGTGCCACGGGGTCAACCAGAATATATTGCGGCTTGTTGAGACGGCCAAAGTGTTCGTGAGTGACCGAGACTATCACACTGCGTAACGGCTCACGAGGGTGTCGGACTGTGGCATGGCTCACGGACAGGGTAGACTGTCACGGCTCAGGAGGTGGTCAAACCCCTCAAAGGTCAAGGCCATAGTCATACGAACCGCGCGGCTCACGAAGGTAGGATAGATATGAAAATAAGCCTTTGTAGAGATATAGACCACGGACAAGACAGGCACACGAAAGAAACGATCTGCCCATCGCAGATGTCCCACAGCAGTGATGCAGCTCAGCGGAGGGGCCCTTACGAGGCGGACGACCTGCGCTACAAGTGTCCGATTTCATGTGACATAAACATGCCGAGAATGTGCCGATCTTACCTTACATACCAACGCAACGTACCAACGTAACGTATCGAACTTTCTGAATGTAGCATTAGTGGTTTTCGAACAGCAATATATACAAGCGGAAGCGGGAGGCCAAGCATCGAGGAGAGATCATACCCGTGTCGTTTCTACGTTCAGAATGCATCCTTATAATGAGCGCGGCAGACTGATGTTTCACACATTTTGGCCGATAACACACCGTTGCAAAAAAAAAGGCATGTGGAGATCTGTGACAAGGAGATGATCTTTGTGGTGGAACACTGATAGAGAGACCAGGAAAACTAGTCCAAGTTTGTGCATGGCATCAGTGACAGACTACGACTATCGACCATGCCGCACATCTCGCCGATCCATCAGCACGTAGGCATCAACCATATCTCCCCTAGGCTCTCCTTTCAACGATTAATATGCCACTAACCTTGCAAGATTGAACGCCCAACGCCCAGGTTGTCCCGTTAGACCCTCTCGTTAATTCCGCGAACAGATTTGTCATCACGTTATGAATGATATATAGTCGTAAGTCCCTAGCGACAGCATCTCGCTGTCAGACACTGGCCGGATTTTGTCGGCGTCCATACCGTCACATTCTGGACACAGGGATGATACGCGAAAGTCAGAGTCGGGCTTCTGGCTTCATGCCTGTCGGAGACCGCTGACCACTGGGTGGTCTGCACCGGCTGCGGCTAGCAGCCAGACCCACAAGGTTTGTGGGCCTCTGCCAGTCAAGAGACAGTTATGGGGAGCCGGCTCAGCCGGCTAAGTCTGAATAAACAGAGGCTGATGGATCACGGTGTACCGAAAAAGCGCGGCGTTGTAATAAAGAATGGTGCCAAGCCACGCGGACTCACTTCCCGTGTTCTCGCACCCTGGATCGGGTTATTCCATTTACCCATCTCGATCTGATCGAAGGGCCTGTCAGATTTTGACGTGTTTGAGGTTCTTAGAGGGTGTGGTTTGAACGTGTGGGCCGTGTAGAGGCTGCCAGTGGGAAAGCCATGCACAAACAGCGTTTCCCGGTAAGCCAGCCGCGTGATGGCTCAAATCGCGACCTGACTGATGTCAGTCTGCGGAAACGTAACTGATGTAAGCCTGACTGATGTCAGCCAGGTGTCAGCCTGCGGCTTTGCTGGCCCGTTAGATTACTCCGATGGGAGGGAGGGGGGGGGGGGGGGGGGGGCCGACGCTGGGAAGTATAGGACAGGAAACAGACAAAGAAACGGAAGAGCGAGATGAAGTTACAGGCAAACGGATCAAGCGAAAGGGAACAAGACAAAAACCGAGACAGGGAGGCCGGGAGACAGAAGCAGAGAGACAGAGAGATGGAGAGACAGAGTAAGAGAAGGGAAGAGAGCAACAGGTGAAACATTGACTGTGAATATCCCGTTTCAGAGACCTGAGCCACAACCTGATAAGGAGCATACCTTCTGGAACATTCGCAAAACTAGCGAAACTCCAAGAAATGTAAGCGATAATTTACTGCTAATGTCAACACAAACGGGTATTACGCTGAGCATGTGAGCTTTGTAAGGATATGTGAAATGCTGTAGAGTTGGTAAATTTCGAACAGGCATTTTACCAATAATTAGTCATGAAAACTACTGGCTGCAGGTTTCGTGGCCACAGCCAGTGTGGTTGATTTCCCAAGACGGAGGCGTAAAATGTAAGGTCAGGTTCGTGCTCACAAGTTATGACCACGTGTATGTAGCTCCAACTTGTCATATTAGGTCCGGCACTCCTGTCGTCAGCATTCCGACGCATCAGCCGCTTCGCGCTCCCACTGCCTGACACCAGGAATGTCTCCCTCTCCGCAGAAATCTCGAGAATAACCAGCTGCGCTGCATCAGCGCGGACGCGACCGACTCCAGCAACCAGCTGGAGATTCTGTGAGTGGGTGACACCATGACATCAGGACATCTGCGCATGCATGATGACCACGCTGCACGGGAAGCAGATGGTAAAACAGGCGTCAGCCGCGCGTCCCATTGTGCCCGCGACCGCTGTGTGATCGCGGGACGGGCCCATTCAATGCAGACCCCCTGACGAAATCAGCGGCCATCGCGGTCTCGGGACGTTGAGAAACGGCGCGGCTCCGATGAATCCTACGCCTGAGAGTTGCTGGTAATTAAAGCCCCGCGAATAACTGTCATTCCGAAGAAGAGGAACGGCCTCATTTCGAACGTCCCTCAGAACTCGCCTGGTCGTTACCAGCCGGTCTCCTCACATATCAATGCTCTGGCGCCCATCGCCCCGCCCGACTGATCCGTGACCTGTGACCTCTGACCCCTGACCTTCCAGACGGCTGGGCGGCAACCGGCTGCAGCACCTGTCCGCTCAGCTGCTGCGGCACAGCCCCCGTCTGCGCGCTCTCACGCTCGAGGGCAACCCGCTGGTGTGCGACTGTCACCTGACGTGGCTGGCTCGGCTGGCGCGCGGCGGCCTCCTCGACCCGGGCGCCGTCTGCCACGCCCCCTACCGTGGTGGGCCGCGGCCTGGGCGCCCTCTCCACCGAACAGCTCAAGTGCGACGGTACGACTCTGTTGACATCACGACGCGCCGGCCGCGGCGGCGGCAAACACGCCCCCGAC
>NW_023597034.1:34529073-34550935 GCF_011947565.3 Pollicipes pollicipes | reverse complement strand
ACTTATATTTCCATGGAACAGGCTTGACACCATGTTGTGAGTTATAGCTGTAGCATTGCTTTATTGTGATTGGAAAAGGAAACATGTCCTTGATTTTAATTCAGGAGAGTTAGAGCACATGTTGAAGCAGAAAGCAAATATTTTGGACAAGGATGAATGAGTTTCCATTTAGTGCTAAACCTTTGAGAAGTCCAAAGGTATTGATGGATGTGCGTATTGTTACCACATGAGCTCTGTTTAAAACAAATGATTTTTTGTGGTCAGAAACAGACATCTTGAGTATGCTGTAGGTGTCAGGTGATTATGAATTTCTGTAATGCATACATCTAGAATAACTCGTCAGGCTGAAATATCGGCTTCATGGCAACAAACCATGGCCTGCACGATAGCATACAGGGTGCGTTTGTTGACGCCACAGTCCGAAGTGGCCTGATTGCATCCGCCACGCCGGCCTTGACAGAGTTCTGATGCACCACTGCTGTCATAAAAAGTGTGCTATCATTATGTCATTGTGTCAAGGAAAATTTGTTGCCAGGTAGCTCCCATAAATCAGGCAGTTTGAATGTTACTGAATGCTATTTCAGCCAATGTCTTTTCTCCAGGTGTGATCATTGCAATATAATAAAAGTGCAGTGACTATGTCAACAGCTGAAGGCATTTTGAATATCTATGTATGACATGCAGGTGCAATTGTCTGTCACTGAGCTTGATTGTGATGCAGCAATGTAGGCATTAATTGTGAACCATATGTGCATAGGTTCCTACTCTTATCAAATTATGGTCATAATCACCATCTTCCAAATCAAACATGATATGCCATGCAAGTCGGAGCAACAAGGATTTTGAATAGTCTAATTTTGTGGTCAAACGTCGATTTTGACTTGTGGTGGGTGGAAGATGCAGTGAGTTTGGGATGCAGCAGCCAAGTGGGCTGTAATCCTAACTAAAGCGCCTCATTATCTTGGCAGAGAGGATGAGGAGAGCTGCTCCACGGAGCCGCCGTGTCGCGGCATGATATTCTTAACGTAAATCCTCAGTTGTATTTATCCAACAGGCTTAGATGGTGTTACACTACAGTTCCAGCTGCTGTGGTGGGTATGCCATCAGTCATACAACAAGCTTAGCTGAGTGAAGGCTCTGATCACAACATTATTCAAGCAAACAAGCCATGTGATTCGCGTGGTAACATGCTGGGTCCTGAATGGTTCGACGTCGAAAGTGAGTTTCATGCGTCATCAGTTGACTTCATGCACTGGAAAAGTCAGTGCAGAACCGAGCTATAGCATGCGAATGTTCGCACCGAAACAAACTTTGTCCGGGCCTGGACGGAATACTGGACTGTCATGAGTCATGAGTCTCCACACATAGGTGAGAGTTTCTGAGCCACTAAAACTGACGGCGCCAGATTTCCTTAAGTGTCTGAGCTCGGCTGGAATGCGCAGGGGCGTGCTCAGAACGACGGAGAGCCAATAGATATTGCGTTTTTGTGCCCATCATTTTTGCTGCCTGTGCTACTTGGGATTCATGTGACAACAAGCTTGGCGGCGTTACATTCATTATTTCGTCAATAGGAGTGGCAGCTGATAAGCGGTCCGATGTCCTTCAGGCCCCACGTGCTCGTGTGATAGGGCAGAGGCGTGTGATGCGTGGGGTGCGGAGTGGCGTGCCATATTGGGCATTGTGGTCAGGCTGTCAGACTTGACCGTCTGTTGGCGTTCGTGCAACTGCATATTTCTGTGTGAGTGTGGCGGGTGGCTTTAGCTGGCAGAGTTCTCGGCCAGGGATTAGCTGCCCGCCAGTGCGGTTGGAGTTCACACGTCTGCTGCCAGTCGCCTGGTATCTCAGATGGTGGACCAGACCTTCAGCACGCGATATGGTCCGTAAGGGCCCCGTTTTGTGTGTGGGTGCAGTGTTACATGCACCCTTTGTTGTGAGTCAGGTTGACGTTAACGTTGAGTTACGCCACGACTGCAAACAAAACGCGGTAGCGATGCCATTTTAAGACTCGCTGAACTGAAAAGCTGTTTAAAGTGGCCAGGAGATGGTTGTGCAAAATGGCTTCAAGCTCTGTACTATAAGTCACCGGGGCCGATGTGTTGTTTCCTCTTTACCTCTGCGCACACAAACCAGCCTCCCCTCCCAGTGATGTTCCTCGCCGCTCTGTGATGGGTGGGCGGCGCTCGGGCTCCCAGCGCTGGTCCGACGCCGGCCGGGCCGTCTCCGTGCTGTGTTTCCCGGCGCCGCGTGCGGTCGCTGTCGTCGGCGGGTGGCCCGGTGACCGCGCGGGCCGCGACGCGCCGCGCCGGCCGGCCGGCCGGAGCTGCGTCAGGCCATTAGCGCTGGAGCGACGGCTGCCCCCGCAGGAATCGGACCGGTTCATTCTGGCCATTTGTCCGGCCTCAGGGATCGCTCGAGGCCGGACTGCGCTCCTTACTTATCCAGCGTATTGTATCGTTTGGGGGGGAGGGGATGGGGGAGTCGGTCGGCGGCGGCGGCGGCGGGCAGGACGCCGGCCCGCTGCCAGCGCCGCCCTCCTCCATCTTGGGACGGGCGTCCGGCGTCTGTCTGTCCACTTCCGCTGGGGCCCGGTGCTAATGGTTTGCTGCGCGCCACCGCCGAAAATGGCGCCGCTGTCGTCCGGGGAGGAGCGGCCGCCGGCAGAGCGGACGTCCGTGGGCGGGGGAGGGGTCTGGGGAGAGCGGCCCGACTTTCCGAAGGCTCTGGCACCTCATCGAGCATCGTGCGGGTGGGCGACCCTGCGCCGCAGCAGAAGGCACCTCTTCAACCTTGGGCGACGTGGTCAGCCCCGCGAGCTCTCCCTGTGTTCACAGGAGGACCCGCCGCTGGCGGAAAGTCCGAGGATGGAACGAGCCTGCCTCCTGGACGACATGACCAGTTGTGGCAGGGGATGACCCCGCCGTCCGGAGAAGCGACCCGCCTGGCGGGGTCCGTTCTGTGGTGGGCGCTCGCGCTGGCAGCGGCGGCTGGCCGACCGGCGCCCGCCGCTCCCCGCCGCCGTCGTTGGCACGGCTGCGTACGGCGGCGAGGGCGGCCGGAACTCATCAATTATCCTTTATCGCCGGCGCGCCGTTCGGCCCGCTGGCCTGCGACTGGCCGACGCGCCGGCGGCGGCCGCCGAAAGCGCCAGCGCCGCCGGGCCTCCCCGCCGCCCCGATAGCGGCCCGCCCGCTAATCTGGCCCGGTGCCCCTCGGGCCGGCTGGCCGACCGGCGCGCGAGAGATCGATGGTAATCTAGTGCGTCGATCACCTCTGCTGGGCGCGCGGCGCGAGCCCGCCGCCGGCCCGAGTAGCGCATTAATGAAGCGTGCCGGCCGGCTCGTTAGTGCGCGGCCGCGCGCGCTCGCCGAGATCGCCGCGCCGCCCCGCCGCCGCGCCGCCGCATTCTCAGGCGCGTCAATAAAAAATCAGTTAGCGCCACTCGTAGTCATTTCGCGCGGTGATCGCGGCCACGGCGGGAGCTGGGCCCGCCAGGATATTGCCGGAGGTGCCCCCGCTGTGCCCGCGAGTCTGAGCGGCCAGCGGCGGCAGAACCGGGCCTGTCGCCCGCCGGCGCCGGCCCGCCGGCCTCGGCAGGAGGCGGCGCGTGGTGGCGGTATGGTGCGGAGGTTCGCGGTAAGCCGCGGGGCGCACGCCGCCGGTCGCCGCTGGCGATGTTCCGTTTGGCGTTTTAGGTCGTGACCCTTAGTTCTGGGAGAGTTTGGATCTGTAGGCTGCCGGCCGTGGGTGAGGGCAGCTGACAGCTGTTCGCAGTTGGCGTCCGAGCCACCCCCGATATTTTGTGGAGAAGTACGGTGTCATTTCTCGGGTGTCCTCGGTCGGTGACGAGCTGCCTCCGAAGGCCCTCAGTCCGTGTGCAGGCTACTCTTCAGATAGTCCCAGTTGATGGCGGGCTACCCTCCTGATGTTCCCTGTCCATGGTGGGTTTTTTCTCGGGGGCTGTTCCGCTGAGCTACCTTTTGCGGTCCTCGTCGGTGTTGCGGACGCTCTCTCGGATGTCCCCAGGTGATGGCGAGCTGCCGGTCCAGGCTTCGAGCTTTCAGGTCCCCAGTTGGTATCGAGATCGCCCCCACGTATTCCTCCTGATGTTGAGGCTACCACGGTTTTTTGTCGATCTCGAGGACACCTCCCTGAGGTCATCAGTTGGCGTCGAAGCTGTCTCGTTGAGGCCGGATGTCGCTGACCAGGCTACCGGAATTGGTTCGTGAGTCGCTGGCCGTGCCTTCGGAATCGCGTTATCATGTTGTCGACTCATGCGTCCAGGTCGCAAAAACAGCCTCCCTCGGCCGTCGGCGCGTCCTCAAGCCCAATCATTACCAGCATCAGCCGTCATGGATGTTGGATCGACGATGACCCAAGCTGTTGGCCGCGGATGCGCCCCTGGAGCACTTGCTCATTGTGTGGCGTGGCGTTTGATGGCGGGTTTCATGGACCGCAGTCGGACAGGGTAGCGATCGGCACACTTGCTCTCATGGATCCTGCCATCTGGTACCAATCTGCCCGTCTTTGACCGATGTCGGCGAAAGAAACTCCGCAGGCCTCGGCGTGGCGGTTCTTCGCATGGCTTTCCAATGGCGTCGGTCGGTCCACGCAGCCAGCCAGCCACGGGACGTGTATCAGCTGTCGAAGCTTGCCGACCGCTCCGCCCGTCCGCGGTCGGCCTGCATTGCTGGTGTGACAACCGCTGCAGCCTCCCGCCGCCGACCCGGCCCCGCCCCTCCCCCGCTGGCGGCGGCAGGTGGCGGCCGCCGGCGTCGCCTCCACGTGCGGCCAGGTGCACGCACGCGCCAGCCGACGCGGCGGCGGCGGCGGCGGCGGCAGCGTCTGCGCCGTCGCCGTCGCCGTCGCCGCCGCCGATCGGCTCGTCGCGCCTGGTGCGCCGATCAATAGCGGGCGTAGTGGCGTGGCCGACGGCGGCGGCGGCACAGCCTGGGAAGCGGCGCGGCGCGACGCGACATGACCGCCGGCGTCGGCGCGTGAGGGCGAGCCAGTGCAGCGCGCCGGGTGCGCGCTGGGCGCCAGCGAGAGAGTACAGCAAGCGCGCGGCCGCCGCCGCCGGCCATGTTGGACTAGCGCCGCCCGCGCCCACCACGTTGACGGAGCCGCCGGCGCGCCGAGCCCGGCCCAGTGGCCGCCCGCGCTGCAGCGCGCCGCCATCTTGGTATGCGGCAGCGGCCGGAGGCGAGCGCTGCCGCCGGCCCAGAGCTTGCGCCCGCCGCCGGCACCGGGCCGCGGCTGCAGGCCGGTCCCAGGTAGCCGGGCGCACAGTGCACAGCGTGTCCAGCCGCGGAGGAGCAGACAAGGTGAGCTCGCTGGTCGGCGCCGGCCGGCGCAGCCGCACGCTTCGCGCCGCCGCGTGCTGCAAGGAGGCAAGGGGATCAGCGGCGCGCACCAGAACGGATCCATGCCTGGATGCGGGGCCTCTCGCCTCGGACAGCTCTGGAAGGGCGTATTTCTGCGCTGCTCGTGCGCCAGCCGACGGTCGTTTTGGTCTGCCGGTTGTGTCACTACTGGGCGCAGCTGGGAAACCTGGTGAACTTACTGATGACCGGGCCGGCTTTTAGCTTGCAATGCGACGCTTGTCTGCCTTGGATAGATAAAAGCCCGGCCTCCGTCGTTAGGGAGCATGGCGTGCGTCTCGTTTAGCCTGGCGGCGCGTCCTAGATCGACCTGTTTGTGTAACGTGGTCGGATGTTCACCCGACTCACGGTCCGGGCCGCTGTCATCCGCGCCGCAACAATGCCCCTCATCCCGCCGGATTGATTTAATTCCGCCTAAGATCATGGCTTCTTACAACGCTGGTGAAAGTCCCCTGGCGCAAAGTCCGCTTCTGGGCTGCCCCGGGCTGCCAGCCGGATAGCCATTCGCCGGTCCGGGTCTGGCGGGCTGCCGGCCTCGGGGCTGATCCGGCGGCCCGCTGACCGGTGGGTCCGCCCCGGCGGGGCTGGGCTCCACGTGGCGGCGACGGGCGGCCGGGACCAGACCCATGCCGTGAGACAGCGCGACCGGAGAGGGGCACGCGAGCCGGCGGTGTCTTCCGGTCGCCCCCCCCCCCCCTCGGACGGGTGGAGCCGGCCCGTGTGTGTTACCCTGACACCGCTCCGTGCCGGGGCGTGCAAACGCTGCCGACGGACTGCCGTCGGACCCGGCGCGTGCACGCGGATTTACACAGCGGCGCGCGACGGCTGGGCGTGGGGAGCGACAGCGACGCTGACGGCAGCCGCCGTCGGCCGCTGTCGGACCAGGATCAGGACGGCGCCGGGCGGCCGCCAGATCCGCCCTGAACGCCGCCCGTCTGATTGGGGCCATCCGGGGCGCGGCGGGTCCGATTGGGCCGATGCGCCTGATGCGCTGCGGTCGGCTCCGGCCTCATCGGGCCGGCCGACGGCTGATCTCAACGCCGGCCGCGGGGCCGGGCGGAGGCCGCCGGCGGCTGGCGGCCAAGTTGGGCGCGCGCTGGCCGGATGCGGGACGGGGCCGGCTGGCTGCGGTGGCTGCTTTCCTCGGAGCGGCACTGCAGCTTGTCACGCGGCAGTGCGCCGCCGCGTGTGGCTGTGCCGGGAACGCTGCGATGCCAGCCGCGAAGGGCTAGGCTTTCGCTGTCGTTCCGTGTTGGACTTCGCTCTCAGCGGGTCTTCGCTGTGACGGCAAATCGGCCGTCCATGAAGGGCTGCACGCCGCTGGGGATTCCCGTGTGCTAGCGTCCCGTGGCCCGTTGCTGAGATGCCCTGGAACGTCCCAGGCTCACCGCCACTGTGAGGTGATCACACTGTGTGCGCATTACCCCCATGCGTGACGGCCGTGTGTTTGTCTCGTGATTCACTGTGGAGCCGTTGAGTTAAAAAAAGTCGTTTGATTCTCGTTTTACGGACGAGGTTTGGGGGGTTGCTTCTGCCTAATCATACTAGTGACTTTTGTCGTTTGCCTGTCACGGGCTCGGCTCGCGGCCACGGGGGCGCATTCAAGATCACGAGTGCTTCTTTTGGCAAGCAGTTGTGTCGATACGGATGCATCACTATCAATAAGGCTGAAGTGGTTCGCCGCATCTTCGGCGCGGGCGCCTGCACGCGCCTGTTTTGACGGCACTCGATGTCCTCGGTGCTCCGCTCAGCGCAGATGTACTGGGGTGGTCACGCCACAGCCCTGTGTACGACTCGGAGACGCCGCTTTACGCCTCGCAGATTCAGAGAGCGTCTCTTTCATACGCCAGGTGGTCTCGAAGGAGCACGAGCGCGCGGCGACCTTTGCGGACTGACATTAAACCTGACAGCTGCTGGCTCTTGGCAGCCTCGACAAGAGCAAAACACGTGGATGAGCGTCTGCATTCCCGACCCACATACGGGCCGCCCGTGTCACGTGTGATGTTGGCAAGAGGCGTGAGAGGCGCAGTTGCACGGGCCGCCCCCGTCCCCGCATGGCGCGTCGGCGAGGTTCGAGCGGCCGCGATTCTCACGTGCCGCTCGGCTGACAGCGAACTTGACCTTGTCACAGGCGCACGGCCTGACTGCCGCAGCGTCCCCGCGGCGCAGTCTGTCAGAGGCGCCGGTCTGGGCCGCCGCTCGGCTCGGCCACGCGCGGCCCGCGCCGGGCTGGGCTAAGCTGACGAGAGCCACGCCCGCGGGGCCATCTCCACCGACCGTCACGTCTCCGCTGACGTCCGTCACGCACGTGGCGGATGCGCGACGCGGCTGCGGGGCTGGTGGCGGCCGCGCGCCTGAACAGAGCGCGGGCCGGCCTGCGGCGGCGGCTGTCGGCGCGGTCGGTCAGCATCGGACGATCTCCGGCTGCTGTGGCCGCGTCGGACGGCATCGGACGATCGCCGGCTGCTGTGGCCGCGTTGGCCAGCATTGGGCGATCGCCGGCTGCTGTGGCCGCGTCGGTCAGCATCGGACGATCGCCGGCTGCTGTGGCCGCGTCGGACGGCATCGGGCGATCGCCGGCTGCTGTGGCCGCGTCGGACGGCATCGGGCGATCGCCGGCTGCTGTGGCCGCGTCGGTCAGCATCGGGGCGATCGCCGACTGCTGTGGCCGCGTCTATCTAGCCGCTGTTTCCGGTGGCCGGCCAGCGGGGCACCGCGAGAACCCGGCGCGGGTGGGCGGCGGCAGCTGATATCACCCCGGAGGACGGGCGTCACGCCGCCGCGTCCGTCCGCAGGCCGGAGACGGTTTGGCAACGCGGATGCGCGCGGAGCGTGGTCGGGGTCGGGGGACTCGTCACAGCAGAGAAGTTTTCAGAACTTCCGCGATGATACGCGAGCCAGCGAGGCGCGTCTCTGGGAGGATATTGGTGGCGTGGCACCGTTCCGAATGTCCCTCGCTGTGGACGCGCCGGACACCGCATGTCAGGACGCGTTCTCTGAGCATGGCCGAGAGCGCGAAACAAGAGCGCTGCTCCCCGGAGCAGAAAACTGACACGGGCACTGCAGCCGCCGGCGTCAGCAGCCGACTCCCGACCATCCCGTCCGTCTCTGCGTGCCGCTCCGTCGGCGCCCTCGTGCCGGCCCCCCCGGTCGGGGTGCGGCGCTCCCTGCAGCGTCCCGCGCCCCCACCGCGGCGCGGACGGCCTCCCCTCCTGCCACGGCTAGCACGCGTTGCGCGTACCAGCCGTGGCGGTTATGCTGTGGGAGAGCTCGGAGGTGACTCTGTTCGGGCTTATCATGGGCTGCCACGCCTCGGAGATCAGCGCCGCCGCCGCTCAGATGTTGGTCGACATTTTTGGCATGTTTGAAGTGCCATCTTTTGAATTTTAACACACAGCGTAAAGTGTGCAGGCATAGCCCGAGACTAGATAGTCATCGTGTTTAAATGTAGGTCTGATTTTTACACATGCGACTTTTCTCGAGTGGGGAGGGGCGCTGGGATTGTCGGCTATCTTCGTCAGGTTCCCGGTGAACTGTAATCCTCGGGACCACACGTGGGCGACGTGTAGCATACGAACGCGGCGAGCGTGCGTTTGGTCGGCCCGTTCGTAGCGTACTGAGGTTTCTTGAGAGGCGTACATAATCGAGCTGTACGGTTTCGTCTGCCTTGCTGCGCACGGCGAGGGCGCCGTCACGACCGACCTCTGCACCGCAGCACGCTGCCAAGTGGTTGTAAAGCACACCAATGTAGGTCTATTACGGGACTGGCGTGCCGAGGGGAGCGAGCCTGCCGCTGTTGCAGCCAGCGGTCAGCTGTGGCGTGAGTTGGGTGCTGGCAGAGGAGGTGCACCAATGGGGGCCGTCTCGTCCGGATGTACCGCTGTGGTATCACTGCTGCAGTACGAAATCAGCCCGACTGCCATGGACTTCCGTGTGTTCAGTGTTGTGACTGTTCTGCGCTGTCATCGGACGACATGCAGAGCATAGGAAGCGTCCGACGCACGTGCTCATCCAGGATCACGTGTCGCCTCATTCATTGCTGTCTGCCGTGAGGTGGCGATAGCTACGGAGCTTGGCACCTGGCCAACGCTCTCACTAACGACGCACTGACCGACGCGTCGATGGCCAGTTCTATCCGCAAACCTCCCGAAATGGCTGCTGGCCAGTCTATTTCCGGCTTGGCCGCCGGCTCCGATCGTTCGAGTCATTAGCGGGCGGCAAGCGCGGCCGGTAGCAGCGAGCCGTGCGGCCCAGGTGTGCGCTGTGGGACGCTGCCGCGGCCGGCGGCGTCCGGTGTCCTCGGCGTCGCACCTCGGCCCGCGTGAGCGGCGGCCGCCGGCTTCGGCGACGCGTGGCCGGCTGTCGGACGGCCAGCGGCACGTGCGTGGTGTTCGGGCGCCGACCGTTGGCGTGGGTTGCAGCTGGCGGTGTGTGGGTGTTGTGTTTTGCTGACGTGCTGTCTTCCGTTTCAGATTTTTTATACTTAACTTTTAGCAAGTATGAATGAGCTGGACACATTGCGGCAAGAGGCGGAGACATTAAAAAACGCAATTCGAGTGAGTACACGTTGCATTATCTGCTCATCCTGACAGCGTGTGCGACGTAAATGCTGACATTGGGGTCATTGGGGTCATTGGGGTCATTGGGGTCATTGGGGTCTAGTCTTACCCCTCCCCTGGGGTAAGACTGCAGGAAGCCGGTGCCACGTGGCGCGCCACAGACCGGTGAGGGCCCCTTGCCCCGCCGCCCAGCCAGGTGGAGCCGCGCATGTGGCCGTTATCAGGCTCGGCCGCCAGCGTGCCGCAAAGCTCCACCCTGGGGAGGGGAGGACGGCTCTGCGGCGGTCGGCGCTGGGTGCGCGTCTGTGCCAGGAACAGGAGCGCGGGCAGGGACAGGGGGCTGCTAGTTACGCACGGCCTGCAACTGGTTGAAAACGTATGTCGTCGCCCTTGCACCGTGAAGAGAGTGCAAGGCATGTCACATCATAGTTGTCATAGCAGTGCATGGCCATCGGACATATGAACGGGGCTGAATGGAGTCTGTTCGGACTAACTGGCGCCGCGAGCTGGGGCTGCCATCCCGCGTCCGAGGCCAGCGATGTGAGCCACTCCCATGTCTGACAGCATTCAGCGTCATGGCCGCCTCGCGCGTGCGACCGTCGCACGTGTCACACCGGTCTGTGCTGGATGCAGCGGTCCAGGGGCACAAGAGGGCCGTGACGGTGGGCTGCCGGTGTGGCTGGGCGCTGTCGGGCGGCCCGAGACGTGCGGTACCGCCGCCCCCCCCCCCCCCCCCCCCCGTCCGTCCGTCCGTTGTCTGCGCACTCCCGGCTGACCCACTGGGTCCCGCCCGCCGCCCGACATGGGGCAGCGGTGACCTGGGCTCGCGGCGCCAGGGTCACTCCCAGTCTCGGTCACTGATGGCGCTCCTTGGCAGGGGACAGAGATGCTGCTCCCGGTGCATGTCATGGACATAGGCGCACCGGCTGTTTGGTGGGGGTGGACGTTTTGGGGAGGTTATTTCGGGCGGGAAGGCCCCGTTCTGATTCCCAGCTTTTGGACGTCTCTCAAGTCGTAGCTTTTTAATCATCAATTGTTCATATCGAACCAAAGACGTCTGTTTTGTTGATCGTTAGTGGTGAGGAAGCGAAGTAGCTCAGGTGGGGCAGTGCTCGACTTTCACGTGGAAGCATTTATTGCTAGCTGACCCGATGTCCTCAGGGCGCTGATCGGACTAAGGCAGTGGCTAGCATTGCAAACGGGGTTGTGCGGGGCCGCGCGCCGCGCCACGTGTTATAAAACGAGATCAGCTTCGGCCTGTGCTGTCATGGCTGAATGTGTATGTTTTTTGCATCACTGAACATGCGTTCTTTTATCGCCACCGAAACACAATTTCAGGAAACAACGCCGCCTTGGTGGCTGCCGCTAATCTGTCCGCATATTTGCTGGGTAACGCGCGTATTTGATGGGTAATTGCGCATGTAAACAGCCATTTCCTTAGTCGAAACGTCATAGACACAAGAGTAGGGCAATCCCCAAATCGCTCACTACTTAAACATCAGAGATCAGCCTCTCAGCATCGGGGCATGTCAACGTGGCAGCTGATGCTCCGTGGCTGCCTGCTCCGGCCATGGGCCCAAACCTCAACCATTCAGCCACAGAGAACACTGCCTTTTAAAACTCAGCGCCGTACGACGCTCCCAGCACCTGTCGCCGCCCGGAGCGGGTACTAACTTCCCGCGCTCTATTTATAATAACGTGCCCCACGGAACAGCACAGAGCTGGCCCTGCGCGAATAGACAGCGGAAAAATAACGGTGTCCCCTTGAACTCTCCTTCCACGTGACTTCCCGCTCCCAGGCACTGCGGCTTGGCGGCGGTCCGTCCCTTCCCCAGGCGCCTTTAGTCGAGCGTTCTCACGCGAGAGCAACTGCTGCTCGGCAAAGTTGCGCCATCCGGCCGCCAGTGGCGCTGAGGTCTCAGCCGGTGGGCGTCGGCTGCCCTTGTACTTATCGCTTGGATTCGCGTTGGCTCATCGTTGGGTAATCCATTATTGCCTGTGCTATAAGATCCGTCTGTCGTAATTTGCGCTCCAGCATCGACGTCACCGTTTAGATTGCACCGGTTACGGTTGCGTCTGCCGGTGAGACGGTGGCCGAGCCCGGTGGAACGCGGAGTCGACCTCGTCCCATTGCTGCGCTGGGTCGCCTCAGTGGGGAGATATCCGAGACCGAGACCTTGCCAGCTGCTGTTGACGACGGTGGTCGGGGTGCTGATCGACCCGTGAAACCTCTGAGGTCCTTCCCGTTGTTTCGCCCTGATTGAAGCACGGGCTGGTCCAGGCTCCCTGCGGCGCCAATTGAACCAAAACACCTGAATGATACGCCCCACGCTTGTAATCACTGGCACATTTGTGGGTAGAGTGGCGACCCGCTGTGCCATGGGGTTGCTTGGTGACAAGTGGCATTGGTCGCTCGTCTCCGGCCGCCCTGTGTTAAGCCATTTCTTGGCGTCTAACTTGCCGTTCTTTACTGACGAGTGGAGATCCGTGCCTAACAAACGGCACGGACCGTGCCATTCAGTGGTCACGGAACACACTGGAGTTACCTCGCCGAGTCCCGTTTCCTACTTCGCCGACGACGCGTCGGCGGACGTTCCAGGAATGTTCCAGGAGGTTTGAACATCGTCGCAAAGCTTGGATTTCTCGCGACCGTGCATGATTCGTGTCTGGCGTAATCACGGCGGCGCCTCCCGGGATCGGCCGTTGTGTACCCCACCGGAGGAGGCGGGTGAGCTCAACCCGTCGGCCGGTGCCGGCGTGGGCTCGCGTGAGGCGCTGGGTCGGGTCTGGTTGGCTACGCTGCCGCCTCGGACGGGGACGGGGACGGGGACCGGGCGACTGCGGCGCCGTCAGCGTCGTCGGCGGCGGAGGTTTGCTCAGCAGGGCCGGCCGCTGCGCTGGCAGGTGGCAGGTGTCCCGTCCGCATGGGGGGGGGGGGGGCAGCGGACACACTGCGACAGCTGTTGACACGCCGTGTCTTAGCGGACAGGGTGGGGCATGCGTTGTGTCGGCTTTGTTCCCAGCGTTGGAAGGTAGAACAAGGTGAAATGCGACAGGCCTGTTTACCGTTGTGGCGAGATTGTCGTGTTTTTACGGTTCGGCTGAGTTGAGTGTGGTGTGGCTGTATCCATTCGGTGGTATCTGTTCACAGAGGCGTCTCTGAACATAATCTGGCATGCTGATGTGCAGTCTGTGCTCATTGCGTCATAGCGCTCAAGTTTTCTCGGCTGCTCAATGCACATCAAACATAGAATGCCGAACCTGTCAGATGCATGGAGTTTCATCGTATTGTAGCCCATCTATCAGACCGGTTGGGAATGGAAGTGTGGGGATGTGTCGATTACAAGGATTGGCAAGACCGAACAATGATGCGGCTCCCTGGTTCTGGAGCGGGGGAGGGGATAATGATAATTGTAGGCGTTTTTAATGGTTTTATCAGCTTGTACAAATACAGAGCATGAGAGCCATTGTCATCCTATAATTTTTCCTTCTGCCAGGGTCACGCGAACGGTTTGGCCTGTGGAGTATCGTCACAATGCGAGCGCCACTAAAGAACATGTGTGTGCCTCTCATGATACTTGTGCTGAGGCTCAAACTTTGTTAGAACAATGCTGCGCAAAAGATGAACAGCAAGCCGAAGGAACGATGTCATGTGAATGAAGAGAGATGTTCACATATTGAACTTATTCACTGGAACTTGTTCACGTATTGAACTGTTTCACTGGGACGACCGTTTACATATTTAACTGTTTCACTGGGACGACCGTTAACATATTTAACTGTTCCACGGGGACGACCGTTCACATATTGAATTGTTTCACTGGGACAACTGTTCACATCTTGAACTGTTTCACTGGGACGACCGTTCACATATTGAACTGTTTCGCTGGGACAACCGTTCACATATTGAACTGTTTCATTGGGACAACCGTTCACATATTGAACTGCTTTACTGGGACAACCGTTCACATATTGAACTGTTTCACTGGAACAACCGTTCACATATTTAACTCAGGATGTCGATCAGTGACCCGAACTGCTTGATGGTTAAAGAACTGCACTAAAAACTGCAGTGCGGTATGCATTTGACATCCAGCACCCCGGAATGATGGATGTCAAATCGTCAAGTAATTCATCTCGCTGAAGATACAAACACATGTATTTGACTGCCTCTTCTGATAGGATGTCCTTGGGCACATATATGTATGCATCAGTTCATGTCTGGGTGTTTTTCAAGGGGTCCTACATTTACCAGTACCAAGTTGAGGCTTTGTGGGGATTCAGTGTCATGTTGTATGCTGGCCTTTTTGTGTGTGAGCGAGAAGCTCTGAGACTCGTTACTGTTTTATCGGCGTCATTGTAGCGCGCTGGTGCTGTGCTTTTTGGCTTGGGGCGTGGGGGGGGGGGAGCGTTCCCATTTGCCTCGTCAGTGGCGCCAATAAGAAAGAGCCATCGAACAGATTCGCGGGTGTCGCATTGTAAGCTGTGTGGAACACACGCAGGCACACGCCCCACCTGTGCACGAGAACAGACACGCGTAGGCCGTGGCTCTAGAAGGAGACCTGTGAGCGTTGCCGCCTGCGACCTCCGACCTATGGCATGTCTGATTTCCAGTACCGGTAGCAATCTTGTAGAGCTCATATTGCTGTACGCCATAAGGGAGCGGGCCTGCTAGCGTATTACTCCAGCCAGTGCCAGCGCCAGCGCTCGGCCTCTGTGTCCTGCACCCGTGTTAAGAAGTCGAGAATCCGTGTGTCCCGGGGGTACCGGTGGTGTAGTGGGAAAGCTGCTAGTGAGGGGGAACTAGAGGTACGGGGTTCGATTCCCCGCGGTGCCTGCCCTTCGTGGCCGCATGAGAGGCAGGCGGTGCCCAATAATATCAGCAGCTGAGTGCATCGTAAAGCCCCAATGATGGCCATGACATTTCTCCCGGCTTAGTGTTCGCGGCCCTTTCCTGTGCGGTGCACCTCGACCGGCTGGGTGCCGATCGTTTCCACCTCCGCCTGCCGCACTGACCGCCCCCCCCCCCCCCCTGCCCACAGGATGCCCGGAAAGCGGCTTGCGACACGACCCTGGTGCAGGCCACGGCCAGCATGGAGCCAATCGGCCGGATACAGATGCGCAACCGGCGGACACTGCGTGGCCACCTGGCCAAGATATACGCCATGCACTGGGGCTGCGACTCGCGGTACGTACTGCCGCCGCCGGCCGGCGGGCAGACTCGCCTGCGTAACGCTGGCGACTGGTGTGCGTGCGTGTGCTGTGTGGAGTCGCTGCCGACAGCAGCGGCTCCCCAGCGCGGCCGGCACCGGCTCCCGGCGGGCGGCCGGGCGGCATCGGCGATCGCTGACGCCGCGGTGGATGCGCTGCCGCCGGTGGTTTCCGCCTGCGCTGGCAGGCCGGAGGGGGGAGGGGAGGGGGGTCACTTGGCCGGGCTGGGCTGCGGCCGTCAGCACGACCCGCTGCCAGCCGGGCCGGCCGGACCGGGCGCGCGCCACTCTCCGCTGATCCGGTGCGACCGCGCCGCGGCCGGGCACGCGCCCCCGCCGCTCGCCGCTCGCCGCTCGCCGCCGGCCTGGTGCGGCGCGCACGCCGGGCGCCCGCTTAGTAGCCAGCGCAGAACTGACCTGCTGCGAGCCTCGGCTGGGGTTGGACTGCGCACGCTCGGCTTCACAGCACGCTGAAGTGGACCGATATGTGTGGGGGCGGCCCGCGGCTGTCCGGCGCTGCCAGCGCGGAGCCCGCGGCCGTGTCCCTCAGTCGTGCTACCGCTGGGCGGCCGACACGCACTCAAACGCCGGTCTTGCCTCCCGCCCCCCGCCCTCCCCTGCAATGGTTCCGCTTGGGACCGGCAGCCGCCCTGTAGTCCTCAGTGGCCCGATTGTGGTCCCGCGGTCCCGCCGCGCTGGGATCTGACGGTTTTGGTGGGCTGCGGGCGGCCCCATCTGCGCGGTCACAGCCACGGACCCAGGCAGACTGCTTGAGCTCACGGCGCGCGTGGCCTACATGGAGCACGCGGGAATGCCGAGACCACGCGCGCTTCAAGAGAATTGTTGTCGGTGGGCGTGGCGATGGACCTATACCCCTGTATGACGGTTGGTGTTCAGCCGTCATGAGGTGGTATCAGTGAGCCGCTTCGTCTTTCGAATCGACGTCGGCGCTGCATTGAGGCCGCGTGGGACCGGTCGGGCGGTCGGCGACGTCCGTTGCCTTGCCAGCGCGCCGTCCTGTGTCGCCGAGACGGGTGCGAACCGCTCGACGTGTCCCAGGGGCGCGTCAGAGGAGTGGGAGCGGGCGTCCTCTCCCCTTTGTGAGAGTGGAACAGGTGCGTCAACTCCTATGGGAGCCTGGACAAACGCCGTGTTCCATTTGCGTTCCACTTTCGTGGCTGCGGACCACATTGCCTGGGGCGGTTTCACGGGGTCAGGAGCAACGTTGTTGTCGATTCAGAATGGGTGCCAGAGAACATGGAGGAATGGCGTCCTTTCGGAGATCCCTAGAAGGTTTTGAGCCACGTCGTATCCCGAAGAGGTTCCGTCACAACAGGAGCGGACTTGCGTTGTTTGGAGAATTTTTGACGCGTTGCTCATCATTCTCTGTAGGGGTTCCGTAGCGCTGGGACTGATCTCACGTTTCATGACGGTCTTGGTAGCTCCTCTGCGGTGTGGGGGCACGCATTGTTTCTAGAGTCCTCCGATGGGGTGTTTCAGTCCGGCGACAGCGTGGGTCACGCCCGGGCGGGGCGGACCGAGAGCCGGCGACGGCGACAGGCGCCGCGTGCTGCAGAGCTCCGCCGCCGCCGCCGCCGCCCGCCCCTGGCCTGCCCCGCCGGCCGAGAACGGGCGGGACCGATGATGGAGCGGTGGCTTATCTGGCGGCCGCGATCGACCCGCAGGCGCGGAACGGCTGATACCTGGCCTGGCCGGCCCGCCACCGGGTATTGATTGGCGGCCGGGGAGCGGCCGGGGCGGCGGCCGGCCACCCGCTGAAATATTCACCGGCAGACGGGCCGGTCATCAGGCCATCTGCCGTCGTTGGCTGTCGGCGCCGGCCGCCGCCGTCGGACGTAACGGCAATCGATGCGCGCCCGACGGCCGCCCATTGGCCCAGGTAATGGACGGCGGCGGGCGCGCCCGAAATAGCCGGCCGGTACCCTTCCGGCCGGCCGGCGGGCGGGGCGGGCCTGCTGCCGGCGGGGCGTCGGCGGGTCGTGCCGGGCGGGGGCGGCGCTCGCTCGGCCGAGCTGGCGGCGGCGCTCGCTCGAGTGAGCCGGCGCCGGCGGCGGTGGCGGCTGGCTGTGTGAGGTGGGGCCGTCCGCCGGCGGGGCGGCCAGCCCCCCCGGCGCGGGGTCGCATGGCTCTTCGACTGCCACGCGGAAGTGGACGTTGGGAGCGTCTGGTCCGCGCGCCGGGCCGCCGGCCTCGCTCAGGTCCGGGTCGTGTCGGTCACGTATAAACGTGGCGGACCTGTGGCGTCTTCGGGAAAGGCGGATGTTGAGGCGGAGCTTATCGAGCAAACTTGCTGTTCCGCTGAAGCGCCGTGCTGATGCAGCCACTGGGAGCGCTGCAGGTGCCAGACGCTGTCGAGTTTGCTTGTCTGATTTCCCCATGTTTCAGGTCTTCCGTGGAATACGTCGTTCACTAGCCGGTGTTTGTGACGCGAACCTTTCGATTATTAACAAATGAAGCGGGATGTTAACACTGCTTGTGATCTCCCTGGAAAGGCACCAGCGAGTATCGTCATCGCATGGCCTTTCCTTCAATTTGTTTGTTGTTTTTTAGTTGTGATTTCCTTCGATTTGTGTGATTAGTTTGCTATTTTGTCGCACACACCACAGGAGCTGAGTGAAGCAAGACTCACCCTCCGCATCGTCTGCAATGGTTGATCAGCGACCAGAGTGGCGAATTCCAGCTGATTGGGCGGATTTCAAAACTGACGCGCCTCCAGAGGTCATCCAGAAAAGTGACTAGTGTCTCGGACGGCTCCTCAGGCCACCTTCCCTTGTGACCGGTTCAGGACGGCGGGCGGCCGTAGCAAGATGACGGGTCAGGACGGCGGGCGGCCGGAGCAGATGACGGTTCAGGACGGCGGGCGGGCCGTAGTGGATGACTGGGTCAGGACGGCGGGGCGGCCGTGGTGGATGACTGGGTCAGGACGGCGGGCGGCCGTAGTAGATGACCGGGTCAGGACGGGCGGAGCGGCCGTAGTGGATGACCGGGGTCAGGACGCGGTCGGGCCTCGTAGTAGATGACCCGGGTCAGGGAACGGCGGACGGCCACGTAGTGGGATGACCCGGGTCAGGACGGCGGGGCGGACCCCGTAGTAGATGACTGGGTTCAGGACGGCGGGCGGCCGTAGTAGATGCGCCGGCTGGCTGCGATCGATCGGCCGGTCCAGCGGGCTATATTTAGCGTGCGGCGTCTGCGCCGGAGGGCGGCGGCCGCGCCCGCCGCACCGGCCGCCGACGCCGCCCGGCTCCGGGGCTGGTCCGGCCCGCGGCCGGCGGTTGCCGGGCAGTGTTTTTTCTTGGCTGATTAAATGGATTGGGGTAATGCACGGCATGCGTATATCGATTGGAAGCGCTGGAGAAAGGAACGCGGCGTTGATTGTGGAGGTTATTTGATGCGAGGATCTGGTCTGTGAGAGTCCGTGCGTGAGGCTTGAAATCGAAGTTCACATGTATTTTGTGTGTGTTTTAGGGCGTTTTGATGCGTGTAATGCAGACAGGACACCGTTTGAACTCTGGCGCTGGTCGTGGGGCCGCACTGCACACATGGCCGTGACCGGCCGCAGGCGGCAGGCATGCATGCTGTGCGACTGGCCATCTCTCGGGTCCCTGATTGGATGTATCGGGACGATGGCCGCACTTGCGGAATACGCTCAGCCGGATGGCGATGGCTGGCGGGCGCCGTTTTGCACACGGTTCTGCGTGCGGATGAGGAGTCGCGTCATGGGGCGGCTGTCGCTGTCGTGCTGCTGTTCCCTGTTGTTGGAACGTGACGCTCTTGTGCCGCTGAAGAGCCCGGAAGAAGGCGAATACTGAAATGTCGGCAATGTTTCGTGCATTGCCTGCCGGTGGTAGGATCGCCTGTCTGGCCTCTGGTGCGGTCTCACGCTCGCAAATGTTCTTTGACGCCATCGGGCTCAGGGGTCTGAAGTAGCACTTCCGGGTTGCCACCTGTGTCGCCCGATTGTATTGCTGCCAGAGCTGCTGTGAGTTTTTATGTTGCTGTTCGTGTATATGTTCGTTGTTTGTTCTTCAGCATTCGAGGGGTCTCCCAAGTCGTTGAGACTCGAGTCTCAAGATGCGTTGTCTGTCTGTGGTAATAGCGATCCACCTGGAGCTGTCCGTGTGCGCGCATGCCACCTACAGCGCGCGTCTTGCTGACCCGTGCGCACGGTCTGTCGACAGGAATCTGGTGTCGGCGTCCCAGGACGGTAAGCTGATCGTTTGGGACAGCTACTCGACCAACAAGGTGCACGCCATCCCGCTGGCGCTCCCTCCTGGTCATGACCTGCGCGTACGCCCCTCGGCAACTTCGTGGCCTGCGCGGTCTGGACAACATCTGCTCGATATACAGTGTGTGCTGTCGCGCCGCGGTCGCGGTCACCCCGGCGGCGGCAATGGCGCGAGGGCAGCGGATGTCTGCGCCCGGCGACACGATTCTGTGATTCGTTGTCCGTGTTGTCCGCGGCGAGAAGGCTACGCGACATTCGCCAGTGGCCTCAAGCCCAAACTGAAGCTGAAGGTCGACTCCTTGGTGCGTGCTTGCGTGACTGGTGTACGATGCCCGTTTGCCGGAAAGATAGGGCGTTGCGCGTGACGGTGTGCCCGAGCACGTGTCCGACGCGGTGTCCCGTGCCGTTAGATTTGATGCAGATCAGCGGCCGCCGCGTTCGCCCTTTTCCAGCGGCAGTGTCGTGCTGTGCTGTGGCCATTATGTTTCTGCGCTGTGACTGTCGTGTTGTTTCGTCTCAGTTGGCCGTGGTCTTGCCAGACTGCTGCTATGGTTTGCTACACTGATGAGGATGTTGAGCTGTCGGGCGGCGCCCATAACTACTACGTAACTACACTGTGTGGTGTGGTGTGTTCTGATGTGGATGTGTTTGTAATTGTACTGTACGGTACGGTACGGTACTGTATTGTACTGTACTGTACTGTACTGTACTGTACTGTACCGGTACGGTACGGTACTGTACTGTACTGTGCTGTGCTGTGCTGTGCTGTGCTGTGCTGTACTGTACTGTACTGTACTGTACTGTACTGTACTGTACTGTACTGTACTGTACTGTACTGCACTGCACTGTACTGCACTGTACTGTACTGTACTGTACTGTACTGTACTGTACTGTACTGTACTGTACTGTACTGTACTGCACTGTACTGTACTGTACTGCACTGTACTCTGTACTGGCCTATATGGTGCCGGCCGTGCTGTGAGCGGCCGTGCACGGCACCGGGGTGGTGCCATGCACCACTCTCCCCTCGGCTGTGGCCGTGCACGGCACCGGGGTGGTGCCATGCACCACTCTCCCCTCGGCTGTGGCCGTGCACGGCACCGGGGTGGTGCCATGCACCACTCTCCCCTCGGCTGTGGCCGTGCACGGCACCGGGGTGGTGCCATGCACCACTCTCCCCTCGGCTGTGGCCGTGCACGGCACCGGGGTGGTGCCATGCACCACTCTCCCCTCGGCTGTGGCCGCGCCCTGACGGCGTCGGCCGGCCTGCCACAGCCTGAAGACGCGCGAGGGCAGCGTACGCGTCAGCCGAGAGCTGCCCGGCCACACGGGCTACCTCAGCTGCTGCCGCTTCGTCGACGACAACCAGATCGTGACCAGCTCCGGCGACATGACCTGGTACGGGCCGAGGCGCCGGCCGACCCCCGCCGGCGGCGCGGGGGCACGACGTCAGCTGCGGGGGCTAGGCGCGGGCTGCGATGGGACAGTTAGCCAGAGAATGTGCCAGGGGTGGTCAGGAGCACACCGCAGACTGGAGCCCGGCAGTTTGTTGGCCGGTGATATTGTCCTGTGACGTGGCACGCCATGCTGTTATGGTAGGGCCATTCCTAAGTCTTGGAAGCGCCGCAGGCGAATGCCATCGTCGTCAACGCGCTACCGTCGGCGTCCCGTCGTGGGCGAGGGTCCGGGGTTCGGCTCGTTTCGGGCCGCCAGTCCGTGCACTCGCCACGGCCGCGCGGCGCGTGGAAGGGCCGTCGGTGCCGGCGTCACAGCCCGGGCCGTGCCGCCGTTTCAGCGCCCTCTGGGACATCGAGACGGGCCAGCAGTGCACGGCGTTCACCGGCCACACGGGCGACGTGATGTCGCTCTCGCTGGCGCCCGACATGCGCACGTTCGTGTCAGGCGCCTGCGACGCCTCGGCCAAGGTACGGCCGCCGCGCCGCCCGACCGGCCGGCCGGCTGGCTGACAGCCGTGGGACCGCCGCGGGCGGAGGAGCCGTGTCCTCATATGGCTGGTGATGCAGTGTGCGGCGCGGTGTCGCTGCATGAAGTGGTCGGCGTGGTTGTTTGTTTTGGCGAGGTGGACGCGAGCGTTATTGCCGGTGTGGCCGCGCTGGTGGCCGCTGATGTGGTGACGATCGTCTGATGATGGGATTGACCGGCCTATTCTAGCTGTGGGATATCCGCGAAGGGATCTGCCGCCAGACATTCTCCGGCCACGAGTCTGACATCAATGCCATTGGTGTAAGTGGTCCGCGCCGGCGGTCGCGCCAGCCGCCGCGCGTCCTCCCGCCGTCCGTCAGCTCCTCCGACCTGACCAGTCCTGACCCGGCCGGACCCGGGCGCCGTGCGGGCCCGCACTAACGCCTCGCTGGGCCTACTTGCAGCTGTGGGATGTCCGAGACGGCTTGTGTAAACAGACGTTCCCCGGTCACGAGTCCGATATTAACGCGGTCACAGTAAGTG
>NW_023597034.1:34448774-34528073 GCF_011947565.3 Pollicipes pollicipes | reverse complement strand
CTTAGGTCAACGCAATTCAATTCGCTTATTCAATATTTGTGGTGCCTAGGAAAGCTTCTCAGAGATGTATGGTTTCGTCAAACACTCCGTTGTTGTATCAGATTGAACGATTCCCTAGAAATCGCCTTTGCTGAAACCATGACCTGACTTGGACCTGCCATTGGTCAGCGACCTTGCAAGGTGCATCTAAATTTTTGATGGCAGACGATCCGCTACTTAATTGTCTATAGCTATGCAAAGTTTGGCGCGGCTACGCCGCGCCGTTGGGAAACAATTCTGGAAAACGTTCTCCGAGGGGTCAGCTTGACCCCCCCACGTGAGCGCGCGTTAATTGATTTGCCCAAAACCCCAACACGGAGTTAAAGGCCAAAGGGTGCCAATTTGTTGGGTTAACAAGATTCAGCGTCGAAAAACAAAGGTGGTTCAGACTTAACTCCGAAACCCACCACACGTTTCAGCAAAAGCAATACTGCACCTGAAGAAAAAAAAACCTGAGGAGAGACTTATGCTGAACCAAAACACAGGACGGCGCAAGGGGATACGGTCGGAAGAAACGACACAGAGCATCGTGAAGGCCAGGGTTGGTAGCACAACGAAACCATCAAAAACCACCCAAAGACTGTCTCAGGAAGTCGGCACCAGTGACACAACCTTGCGGTATGTTCTGGAAAATGACCTCGAACTATGCTTCTGTAAAGTGACCATTCACCAGAAGCTGGCATAGGCCGATCAACAACAGTGGATGACATTTTCCATCTAACTAAAAACGAAGCTGAAGCCGATGATGAATTCTAAAACACATCTCGGTCAGCGACGTCCCACCCACGTCCGTCAGCAATGGGCAGTTAACAGTCGAACTGCCGGATTTGACCTCGGAGTGAGGAGACAGGGAGGGAACTGGGCAGCTCGATGCCTAGCCCGGAGATGACGGCGTGGCAGCGACTTCAGTGCTTCTTCCTCCTTCCAATGTCCAGACGACTCCACGGCCACGGTCAACGATTGGACGCCGGCGCGCGAGAGCGATTGCAGAAGCGCTGGGAGCAAGACCCCGAGGACAAAAGGGAGAACATCTGGTGTTGACAGCGACGGAGGGACTCCCCACCCGTCAGTGAGCCCATACCTGATCGGGGGAACACTTCGGAAAGCGCATCACCAGCCGAAAGACGGATGATCCGTAGCCGGCTCCTTCCCTGGATCTGCCCTCATCCCGACAGACGTTTATCCACGAGGGTTCCTGACATGTCAAGTCCGCAAGAAGACCCCAGGGAGACACAAAGGCTTGATTGCCTGAGGTCATCGGCCACGTGCCGCACAAGATGACATCTGATACGTGCGCCAGAGTTGTTGGTTAGGTGACAGCGTGGCGATTCCGTCTCCCCCGACAAAGGCGTCAGCTAGAGCACATGCCGTAAAGCCGCTCCCCTAGTGATGATCAAGTGTAAATAATGCAGGATGACGCGCATCTCCATTGTTTGGAGAATATTTGCATTAATATCTTTGGCAATGCAACTTATATTTTCATGCCAGGGACGCAAAAAGATCTGGACACATTTTCCTTTCCATACTGTATGTGACAAGCTACTCACAATAATTATATCTCTGTATTGATTGAGGATATGAGAAACGATGTTTTGAGCTAGCAGATACTTTGGCTGGCATCTCCAAGCCACAGATCATCTTTATCTCTCAGGCTTTGCATTTGAAATTGGTAAAACTCTCGACTAAGTCACGGATATCGATTTCATTAATTTCACGTCATCAATTTCCTTTGATCATTCTGTGAAGGCCTTAAATGGCCACGTAAACACGGGTGTCAATTTGTATTCTTTCCGGAGAGCCCTGCTCTTCCCCAAGTTGAGTTGCCCTCCCCCAATGTTGGCGTGCCCCCCCCCCCAATGTTTTTTGCTGGAATGCTAAAAAAACTTGCGTAAAAGATGATCATAACACAAAGACCATCTTCTGTGATCTTTCTCCGTAGTGATACCTCGTACCACTCCCACAACAAAAAGCCATGGCTGCTCTCGCCACAAGATACAAATCGTAACAGCTGAGCGGATAAACGATGCAATGATCTTCACATACCTAGCGTCATAGGACACGCAATGGTTTGTGAGGCTAAAGTGGAACGCCCTGGAATATGGGGATGACCCAAGTCCTTTATGGCTAACCCCGTCCCCGTCCCCCACAACCAAAATGCGTGCCGCCTTTTATGACCGTCAAAGGAGAGCACCATCGACGCCCTAAGGTGGCCTCTAAAGGGGCGCCTGCACGTGCCGATGGGAAGAAACGTATGCATCCAGTGGCTGCTCCCTGAACCCAGCCCTGCATTGCTTCCATACTCCCTAAATTAAAGACTTTTATGAATTACACGAATATTAAAAACATATTGTTTTAATCAAAATCAAGTGGGCTTGATCTGGTGAAAAAGTAGGGGGGTGGATGTGAGGTAGGTTGTCGGGCCCTCGGTTTGTCCCCCCCCCCCCTCAATAAGTTACAAAAATTGACACCATGCACGTAGCGTTTCGTCCATAGAACATAACCAACAAAAAAGAGAATGGAAATAACACCATTTGTGACAACGGTAACACTGACACCGTGATATTGCGACACAATATCATACTGTAGTCTTGTTATAGTTTAGCAAGAAATGATGGGAGACCAATTTAACATTGGAAGCCAGTACGGAGGCGGGGTCACCTGGTCAGTTCGGAGGCCCTTAGAGAGATCCACTATGCACTGGTTCCCTTTCTGCACCGGAGGTCCACTGACACGGGTAGTTAGCCCCGGATCAACACAGGAGCCCTTATTAACGCAACAAAACCCCTTATCGGCGCAGGCGGTCCAGTAATTGACACCGAGACTCCAGTTTGGGCCCCCGGCTGAAATGGGGTGGAGGACCCCCGTTCGGCACCGGGGGTGCTGACTGGCACGGGGGCCTACTATTGTCTCATTGGGTATCATAAGCCCTCATATATAAGGTTGCCAAGGATAAATCATGTCGCATATGCCGACATTCTCATGTTATTCCACCAGATTTGTTGACATGTACGACGCACTGGGTCTGAAACAGTGGGTCTGCCAACCCATAAGAGGAAAGAACATTCCAGACCTAGTACTGTTCCGACGCATACCGTCACAGGTCGATGTGCAAGACGGTCTCTTCTAAGGTCAGGACACGAGGAAACCATTGCCACCCTCAGTGTGCCGGCAAACAGTCGGCCTGTAGTCAAGCGGCGTACTCCAAGAGGGCTCACTACAACGGTCTGCGCCAGGGTCTCTCCCTGATCCTGTGCGGGTTGCTGGATTACGTTGAAGTTGACCAAACAGCGGACACCGTCCACAGGCTGCTTGAGTCGGTCATCGCCAACCACGGTACCACGGCGACCCTCCGACGCCGACTGCCCCCTGGTTGGGCGGAGCGGTGCGAGCCGCTCTCTGGCTGAAACAGGCAGCTTTCCGACGTTTTGCGGAGAAACCCCGGTGCGGCGACCGCGGCTGGGTTTGCGGACAGGAGACGTGCTTTTATGTCCGTGTCCAAATCCTAATACTCTCAATATTTACATAGAATCGCCCATGACTTCAAGACTGACGCCAGGCCATAATGATCATCTTAAAATGTGTTTGCATATCACCAGTTTTGTTCAACTCTGAGCGGACTCTCGTGTCAGATGCCATGGCTCGCGCTGCCGCGACAAATGAAGCATTTGCGCTGAAATTTGCTAATCGTTGTGTGCAAACTCTCCAGACGCGCCGTGCTACCCAGTCGTGTCACTATGCCAGCTGAAAATCTCTGAGGCGGCCGTGCGATCCACAAAAACTACGGTCGGTCCCAACCAACAAGGCCTGTGGGACTGAAAACGCCAGTGTCTGCATAGTCGCCCAGCGCACGGACGAGTTAGTTGTTTCGCTCACCAAAATTTGTCACCTCTCGAGTTCTGGCGCACTCCCGGAGAGGTGGAAGGAGGCAAACATTATGCCAATGTTTCAGAAAGCCGACAAAAAGAGAAGAGTCGCTTATGATGGCAGTCCCACCACGTCTCGCCAGCGTTGTGGCCTCATCACACGGTTTTAATTTCTAGGCGTTCGTGCAGCACGAACTTAAGCGCTTACCTTAAGTCGGCTTGGGAGGTCATGCCGGGCAAATGCCAGTCGGAGACTATCAATACCGATTATTCGTCCGCTTTTCAGAGCGTTAACCATAAGCTCCTAATCCTTAGCCAAAGCGATCCAAACCAGTTGAGGGAATCTGCTCATGTGGAATAGACAGTGGTTTGGGTCTCGCATCTGCCTGACAGACATCAGAGGGCTATGCGGTCGAACGTAAAACTTTCGATTGAAATACTGTCGCATTCCGGCGACCCGGAAGTATTACCCTTGACGTCCTCTCCTTCATCGCCGTTCATTTACGATCTTTCGTGTTCATCATTGAATTCAGCGGCCTTTGGTATGCCGATGGTGTAAGAATTTCCGCAGAATTAAAAAATCCGGCTGACGGCCTGCTGCTGTACGGGGATCTCGATCATTCGGTAGCGTGGTCAGGTCAATTGACCCTCGACCCTGTAAAATGTAAAACGTTTGCGATGAGCCGCATGCGTGCTCCCGTCCAGACCAATTAGTTAGCGAAAGAACTGAGCTTGAACATGAATGCAGAGTAAGAAACCTTGGCTTAACGCTGGACAATCAAACAAACCTTCGCTTCACATGTCTGACATAGTCAGTAGAGGCAGTCAAAGAGCTAGTCTCCTTATCCGATGTTTCCAAGTCGGTACCAGCAGGTCAAAAAGCCAACCGAGGCGCAGTGATGGCTACGCGTGTTGCAAGCGTGTGATCGGCTAAAGAATACTGTAGCGTGGTCTGCACGTGGGCGGCCAATCCCCACACGGAGTGGGGTCAGTCGAGGGCAGCACAAGTTTCTTGTTTGGCTATTTACTCGCACATTGTTCGGGCAAATAGCTTCTCTTTGCTATCAGAGCATTTGCCTAATTTAAAAATCCCATTCCTATCAGCACAAAGAGTGCAGCACGCTTTACGCCTTCTGAGAAACACCCTCCAAGGTAACTGGACTCTCAGATCTTGCTTAGCTGTTCCCTTACCTGTGCCGCCCCGATCTACCCGAACGCGAACGCTGTTGGCTCTACCTGGCGCTCGTGTGCAGACAGCACAGTGCAATCTGTTTTGCAGGCTGTCAAGCGTTGTGAACACCCTGATAGGCAGCAATACTATCTCGGATATCGTTTCATGACAGTTTTGGCTGTTTAAAAGACTTCGCCTGTTAGGGAGGCCTGCCTCTGCTGGCGATAAAGAAAATAAACAAATAAATAAACAAATCCCACACATTGTCCAAGGGCCCTGACCAAAACAAGAGGCCCTCTGGCATTTGGGGGCATTCTGTCCCTGTCCTTGTTCACAAATGTTGCCCTGACTGACTCGGGGCCCGTTGCCGACACAGACCCTTGTAGGGCACTGTTGCACCCCTGAGCATCACAGAGGTCCCCCATGGTTGCAGGGGTCCGACCAATGCAAATCATGTGCCCCGACCTCGTCTCTGAGAAGATTGGCCCCAAAGCTCAAGCTAACACGAAGGCAACTGTTCGGTGTTGGTGTTTCTGTTTGAAAAATGAACCTGCGTCGTCCCAGTGGTCCCAATCAGTATATGGGGCTCTTCTAACAGCCATTTGAGGCCACGTCTCTACGGATGTCCCAGATGGTCCCTACAGGTAGCCTTCAACAAGCGCTTTGCTTTGGGCCCTTCCAATGAGCCCCTTAAATCCAGAGGGGTTCTTCGGGCTCTTTCTGGCGCCCCTTCGGGCCCTCTCAAACGCAGCCCCTGGCCGACTCAGTGCCACTTGCCGACACAGGGCCCCCGGTCAGTCACTGTGGGCCCTGGCGGACACAGGGCCTCCTCATTATTTCAGGGGATCCGACCAATGCAAATTGCGAACCCCGGCATTCGTCCTGCTCAGGAAATGAGCCGTAACGGCTCAGGCCGACCGGGAGTCGTCTACTAAGTGTTGGTGACCTCCGGCCCAGAGAGTGCCGCAATCGTCCCAGAAGGTCCTCTGAGTCACATCTGAGATCACGGACCTAAGACCGGGTCCCTAAAGTGACTCACAGTCAGCCCTCCAATCCGGCTGTTGATCGTCAGTCCCGAAGGTCCCATCGAGTCCCCCTTCGGGCCCTTCGAGCCGACTGCTCCGAGCTCCGAGTCGGCCCCTGGCCGATTCGGAGCCCTTTGCGGGCACAGGACTTCTGGTAAGGCAGGACCTCATGGTTTCTGAACGACGCATGGTGATCATCACCGTTTAGTGCTCCACGGTGCTCCTTGGGAAATCCGGAATGGAATCCCAGAGCTCAGATAGACACGAAGCCGACTGGTTGGTGTTGGTGGACTCTGGTCGACATAGCGGCGGGCATTTTCCCACGGAGCCCAGATCGGCGCAAGAGGCCAAAGGGAGTGCTCTAGATTTGCATGGAGTTTTGAACTGAAATAGCCATTTTGGTGATCATTCCATGGAGTTCACAGCCCTGACCTTTTAAAGGGGCTAATATGCTCACAACTCCCCTGCCACTTCTGCGCCCCTGACCTTGGTTTACTAATACGGTTGATAAGGGCGTACACGGGATTTTAAAATCGGGGGTGGGTGTGAGGGGAGGGCATAACCCCAGATTGCCTCAAATTTAGCGCGCCGAAGCCGCGCGCAATTTCCCCCGTAAACATCGCAAGCCCACGACCGTCTTATGGTCGTGCAATAGCTGAAGGACATATTTGCGTTATGGCTAATTTTATGTAAGTTTCCACCAGGAATTATTCAAAAATGTTTGCTGTGAGTGAAATGATAGCATGCTGCAGCGGCCGTCACATTTTGTTCTTCTGGTTTAACAGAAACATATTAATCGTACTTGGAATCAGCTGACTTACCAACATACGGGACTTTTCACGAGACTGTGTGTCAAACAAACCGCACCCTTCCCCGGTGTTTTCGTTGTTTTTCCTTGTTAACGACCCTTTTTAGAGGTACTGATGGTGTGAAAAAGCATTTATGTGTGAAGATACGTAGTGTATCCCCCCGGGGTCATAAATCGTAAGTATCCTATGGTCGACATCAGTCGTGCGTGCTTTGTACGTGTGTGCGGTGCCCATCCGTCGTACATATCTCGATGTCATTATTAAGGTTCAGGTACGGTTCAAGGCCCATTTAAGGTCTCTGAATCAATTCTGATGATTGGTGCCAAGCATTTTATCATTAATTGTTTCAATGAAGTTGCTCAACGAGCTGTGTATATCGTGTGAGTTTTGAGTGCGTCGCATTGGTCTTCCCTAGATGGTACTGATTCTGATCAGTTGCTGCTACTTAGTTGGTTTCAGTGAGTGTGGGTGTGTATTTCCTTTGCATATGATGTATACCCATTTTACAAGAATTATTTGTAAGTCCTAAGATAGCCAAATGAATTGTTACACCTGGATGCAGTCAAATGCGGCTTTCTATAATTTCTGTGTTATGGTATTACAAATGAGTTATGATATTCAGAATCGTCGTCTGAGTTCCTAATTCCTGCATATTTTGGATACAATGAATTTCAGTTTTTTCATGATGGTAGGCACTCAGGCTGCTGCATTGTGAGATGCATTGTTCCTGCAGTTTTGTTGAAGAGAATGTTCAGAGTTTGAGGATGTTGAAGTAGATACCAGACATGATGAAACATGATAACATGTGAATTTTGGTATGGTGCTAAGTGGAAAATGCTGCTAATTGTCAGCCATTGTGTCTGGAAATCATGGTTACAAATTCCAGATTTGAACACATCAGCTATATTTTTTCTTGATATTGATGGCTGCATAGCCAACAGAATGTCAGGATTTGAATGATGTTATTATGGAGTCATAGATGCATGGGTGACCTTCAATTAGTCTGTGTGAAATAGTCTGTGCATCTTTGTGGGTGTGTGTGTGTAGCTCAGAAACTAGAGGGTGGTAGTTGTTCCAAAAGGGCAGGGCTGTGTACTGCACCAAATGATCTTCTAGATTGCTGTTTCAGTTGAAAACCCCCTGCAAATATAGGCAATGTCCTGAAATATTATCTGTCCTCCTTTCTTAATACATACAAGCAGTGGCTCCCTGCAGCCACTACTTGTTACTCTGGCATCTGTCATCAGCCAACATATTTGCCATGCATTGATGCACCAAGACAATGCCATCATTGCACTAGTGGTCTGGCACCTGCACAAAATATTAGCCTGCATGCTGTGCTCTGTTTTAAAGCACTGGCTATCTTCATGTGTGTTAAGATTTATTTAGTGCTGGCCTGGTGCCAGTCATCAGGATGTGTTGTTTGGCATAAGATAAAAAGTACTGTTGTGTTGTATAGTGTTGGCTTGACCAAATTGCTAGTCAGTATTCTAGGGTTGACAAGACCAAAGCTTGTATGATCTATGATTTCAAAGCCAGGTTTTCACAGTTGAGCTTGAGAGATGGTTGGCTGGACTCAGTATGGCAACATGGTTCATTGGCAGGCTTTGTGAATATTGTGCATACATGTAGGTCTTTATTCAGATTTTTGCCATTGTTGCCTTTGAGTCACTGCAGATTTGTCAAGAAGAAGCATTTGCAAACACAGTTTCTGTGGCCAAACTTATTATGTTGGAATGGAGTGAAGTGTACTCCAAACCTTTTTTAAATGCAACAATGCTTACTTCCTGGTTGATTGTTGCCTTTCATGTAGAGTTGACAGCATTTAGTGTCATATTTTCATAACACTAACCTACCCTGAGCAGTTGGTTTGGCATAATTATTTAACTTTCCAGGCAGGGTCTATAAGTTTTGAAAATTTGTCTAAAAAGACAATGGATCTTTAACTTGTACTTGGGTGCATATATCAGGCTGCACACTTTCATGGATGCTCTTGCCCACATGATTTATCTATCCACTTCAGAGGGTGTCCAAAGTGGTTTGCTTACCAAAGGATGTTTACAGCTGCACTAAATAGAGTGTTGAATCTGCTGCTAAATTGATGCTCAGAATGTTGACTTTGTACAGTTGGGCTGCAGGCATCTGTTATTGACCAAATCATTGTCATATTGCAAGTGCAACAGTATCACTGTCTATTAGTTGCCACACATTGGGACCATCACAACACCAAAATTGCATGATTGCAGTGCAAGGAGATAGCTGATACAAAAAGTGTACATTATCTGGGGAGAGGGCATCAGCTTGCTATGTCATTCACTCAGATGTTCCAGTTGTCAGGTCCATCTCTGTGAAGAGAGGGATTTTCTTTACACCTTAAGGAAAGTTGGCTTAGCCATAAGCAGTGTTTAATTTGGTGGTGTTTAGATTAAGCATGTCCCATAGGCTGGTATTGTGCAAGTTCCACCTTGTGAAACTGTGCTGCTAACTGCACACGGCCCATGTCTTGTGCATGCTTTGGCTACTTGGTGATGCTATTTGACCTATTTGCTATTTGGTGATGCTATTTTGACTACTTGGTGACCTTAGCACCCCTACTTAATGTTTTTCACCTGCAGTGTACTATTGCTCTGATTCTGACATGTCACCATGTGCACATGTTTAAGAACAAAGGCATGAGGATTACATGGAATGAGGTTGTTATTAGTGTTGGAAACCTGCATAAATTGGCCAAGCCTGGATATAACAGATTGGTGGAAAGCATTAAAGCTGTGCCTTGCGAAGGAAGCCCGGGAGGCATGCAATCACATCATCCAAATCCATTGCTGTCTGACATGTGTGATGACCATTGTAAGATGAATGTGTTCATATGAGAATGTGTCCAAATCTTTAGCACATAAGGCCACAAGGCCAGGTCATGGCATCAAGGGTGTTCAGTTGGTGGTGGTGGGTTAAATAACTGGTAAGGGAATCTGTCAGTCCATGTCCTGTTATGCTGTTCCTGTTAAGTGGTGAATTCCAGAAGAGATTTCAAATCAGGTGTGATCTGGGATGAAAGATTCAGGGTAGTGGGCAAGGATTAAGTATCTGAATTATTACATCATGTATTAAGCTCATATGGCTTATATGGATCAGGCTGGCCATCATAAAGTCATGATATTTTGAAGGAGAACATTCATCTTCTGTAGCCATGGTCCAGGAATGCAAATTGGTGTGGTAGAATGCCCACAATCAAATGCAGCTTGATGATGGAATACAATAATGAACCCCCATCCTGAACATCAGCTTTGACTGGCATCAACACTTGCCCCCAGGCATCAAGTCCTGATGATGTCCTTGTAATTGGAGTTTGCTGTCAACATTAAATTGATGTTGGTATGTTGGTCAGTGTATATGGCTCTGAGAGCTGTGGTGTCTTGGGACATGAATTTTGTTTTTGAAGAGGATTGATGCTGCATAACATAGATGTGTCATGTTTCAGTTATGTTGCAGCACATCTTTGTTGTAGCCCAGTCCAGTAAAAAATTTGCTGTTCATGGAAATGAAAAATACACAAAAATGGAAACACAGGCAACCATTTTAACACATAATACTAATCCATACAGCATTCTGACAATCAATGGTTTTATCTCGAATCCAGGCAGCACAAAATCAGAACTGTTGAGCTTGACCAATTTTTAGTCTGCATACTACTGACAGTGAAAGCAATAGACTTATATTTCCATGGAACCAGGCTTGACACCATGTTGTGAGTTATAAGCTGTAGCATTGCTTCATTGTGATTGGAAAAGGAAACATGTCCTTGATTTTAATTCAGGAGAGTTAGAGCACATGTTGAAGCAGAAAGCAAATATTTTGGACAAGGATGAATGAGTTTCCATTTAGTGCTAAACCTTTGAGAAGTCCAAAGGTATTGATGGATGTGCGTATTGTTACCACATGAGCTCTGTTTAAAACAAAATGATTTTTTGTGGTCAGAAACAGACATCTTGAGTATGCTGTAGGTGTCAGGTGATTATGAATTTCTGTAATGCATACATCTAAGAATAACTCGTCAGGCTGAAATATCGGCTTCATGGCAACAAACCATGGCCTGCACGATAGCATACAGGGTGCGTTGTTGACGCCACAGTCCGAAGTGGCCTGATTGCATCCGCCACGCCGGCCTTGACAGAGTTCTGATGCACCACTGCTGTCATAAAAAGTGTGCTATCATTATGTCATTGTGTCAAGGAAAATTTGTTGCCAGGTAGCTCCCATAAATCAGGCAGTTTGAATGTTACTGAATGCTATTTCAGCCAATGTCTTTTCTCCAGGTGTGATCATTGCAATATAATAAAAGTGCAGTGACTATGTCAACAGCTGAAGGCATTTTGAATATCTATGTATGACATGCAGGTGCAATTGTCTGTCACTGAGCTTGATTGTGATGCAGCAATGTAGGCATTAATTGTGAACCATATGTGCATAGGTTCCTACTCTTATCAAATTATGGTCATAATCACCATCTTCCAAATCAAACATGATATGCCATGCAAGTCGGAGCAACAAGGATTTTGAATAGTCTAATTTTGTGGTCAAACGTCGATTTTGACTTGTGGTGGGTGGAAGATGCAGTGAGTTTGGGATGCAGCAGCCAAGTGGGCTGTAATCCTAACTAAAGCGCCTCATTATCTTGGCAGAGAGGATGAGGAGAGCTGCTCCACGGAGCCGCCGTGTCGCGGCATGATATTCTTAACGTAAATCCTCAGTTGTATTTATCCAACAGGCTTAGATGGTGTTACACTACAGTTCCAGCTGCTGTGGTGGGTATGCCATCAGTCATACAACAAGCTTAGCTGAGTGAAGGCTCTGATCACAACATTATTCAAGCAAACAAGCCATGTGATTCGCGTGGTAACATGCTGGGTCCTGAATGGTTCGACGTCGAAAGTGAGTTTCATGCGTCATCAGTTGACTTCATGCACTGGAAAAGTCAGTGCAGAACCGAGCTATAGCATGCGAATGTTCGCACCGAAACAAACTTTGTCCGGGGCCTGGACGGAATACTGGACTGTCATGAGTCATGAGTCTCCACACATAGGTGAGAGTTTCTGAGCCACTAAAACTGACGGCGCCAGATTTCCTTAAGTGTCTGAGCTCGGCTGGAATGCGCAGGGGCGTGCTCAGAACGACGGAGAGCCAATAGATATTGCGTTTTTGTGCCCATCATTTTTGCTGCCTGTGCTACTTGGGATTCATGTGACAACAAGCTTGGCGGCGTTACATTCATTATTTCGTCAATAGGAGTGGCAGCTGATAAGCGGTCCGATGTCCTTCAGGCCCCACGTGCTCGTGTGATAGGGCAGAGGCGTGTGATGCGTGGGGTGCGGAGTGGCGTGCCATATTGGGCATTGTGGTCAGGCTGTCAGACTTGACCGTCTGTTGGCGTTCGTGCAACTGCATATTTCTGTGTGAGTGTGGCGGGTGGCTTTAGCTGGCAGAGTTCTCGGCCAGGGATTAGCTGCCCGCCAGTGCGGTTGGAGTTCACACGTCTGCTGCCAGTCGCCTGGTATCTCAGATGGTGGACCAGACCTTCAGCACGCGATATGGTCCGTAAGGGCCCCGTTTTGTGTGTGGGTGCAGTGTTACATGCACCCTTTGTTGTGAGTCAGGTTGACGTTAACGTTGAGTTACGCCACGACTGCAAACAAAACGCGGTAGCGATGCCATTTTAAGACTCGCTGAACTGAAAAGCTGTTTAAAGTGGCCAGGAGATGGTTGTGCAAAATGGCTTCAAGCTCTGTACTATAAGTCACCGGGCCGATGTGTTGTTTCCTCTTTACTCGCGCACACAAACCAGCCTCCCCTCCCAGTGATGTTCCTTCGCCGCTCTGTGATGGGTGGGCGGCGCTCGGGCTCCCAGCGCTGGTCCGACGCCGGCCGGCCGTCTCCGTGCTGTGTTTCCCGGCGCCGCGTGCGGTCGCTGTCGTCGGCGGGTGGCCCGGTGACCGCGCGGCCGCGACGCGCCGCGCCGGCCGGCCGGCCGGAGCTGCGTAGGCCATTAGCGCTGGAGCGACGGCGGCCCCCCAGGAATCGGACCGGTTCATTCTGGCCATTGTCCGGCCTCAGGGATCGCTCAGGCCGGACTGCGCTCTTACTTATCCAGCGTATTGTATCGTTTGGGGGGGAGGGGAGGGGGAGTCGGCCGGCGGCGGCGGCGGCGGCAGGACGCCGGCCCGCTGCCAGCGCCGCCCTCCTCCATCTTGGGACGGGCGTCCGGCGCTGTCTGTCCACTTCCGCTGGGGCCCGGTGCTAATGGTTTGCTGCGCGCCACCGCCGAAATGGCGCCGCTGTCGTCCGGGGAGGAGCGGCCGCCGGCAGAGCGACGTCCGGGGCGGGGAGGGGGTCTGGGGAGAGCGGCCCGACTTTCCGAAGGCTCTGGCACCTCATCGAGCATCGTGCGGGTGGGCGACCCTGCGCCGCAGCAGAAGGCACCTCTTCAACCTTGGGCGACGTGGTCAGCCCCGCGAGCTCTCCCTGTGTTCACAGGAGGACCCGCCGCTGGCGGAAAGTCCGAGGATGGAACGAGCCTGCCTCCTGGACGACATGACCAGTTGTGGCAGGGGATGACCCCGCCGTCCGGAGAAGCGACCCGCCTGGCGGGGTCCGTTCTGTGGTGGGCGCTCGCGCTGGCAGCGGCGGCTGGCCGACCGGCGCCCGCCGCTCCCCGCCGCCGTCGTTGGCACGGCTGCGTACGGCGGCGAGGGCGGCCGGAACTCATCAATTATCCGTTATCGCCGGCGCGCCGTTCGGCCCGCTGGCCTGCGACTGGCCGACGGCGCCGGCGGCGGCCGCCGAAAGCGCCAGCGCCGCCGGGCCTCCTCGCCGCCCCGATAGCGGCCCGCCCGCTAATCTGGCCCGGTGCCCCTCGGCCGGCTGGCCGACCGGCGCGCGAGAGATCGATGGTAATCTAGTGCGTCGATCACCTCTGCTGGGCGCGCGGCGCGAGCCCGCCGCCGGCCCGAGTAGCGCATTAATGAAGCGTGCCGGCGGCTCGTTAGTGCGCGGCCGCGCGCGCTCGCCGAGATCGCCGCGCCGCCCCGCCGCCGCGCCGCCGCATTCTCAGGCGCGTCAATAAAAAATCAGTTAGCGCCACTCGTTAGTCATTTCGCGGTGATCGCGGCCACGGCGGGAGCTGGGCCGCCAGGATATTGCCGGAGGTGCCCCGCTGTGGCCCGCTGTGGCCCGCGAGCTGAGCGGCCAGCGGCGGCAGACCGGGTCTGTCGCCCGCCGGCGCCGGCCCGCCGGGCCTCGGCAGGAGGCGGCGCGTGGTGGCGGTATGGTGCGGAGGTTCGCGGTAAGCCGCGGGGCGCACGCCGCCGGTCGCCGCTGGCGATGTTCCGTTTGGCGTTTTAGGTCGTGACCCTTAGTTCTGGGAGAGTTTGGATCTATAGGCTGCCGGCCGTGGGTGAGGGCAGCTGACAGCTGTTCGCAGTTGGCGTCCGAGCCACCCCCGATATTTTGTGGAGAAGTACGGTGTCATTTCTCGGGTGTCCTCGGTCGGTGACGAGCTGCCTCCGAGGCCCTCAGTCCGTGTGCAGGCTACTCTTCAGATAGTCCCAGTTGATGGCGGGCTACCCTCCTGATGTTCCCTGTCCATGGTGGGTTTTTTCTCGGGGGCTGTTCCGCTGAGCTACCTTTTGCGGGTCCTCGTCGGTGTTGCGGACGTCTCTCGGATGTCCCCAGGTGATGGCGAGCTGCCGGTCCAGGCTTCGAGCTTTCAGGTCCCCAGTTGGTATCGAGATCGCCCCCACGTATTCCTCCTGATGTTGAGGCTACCACGGTTTTTTTGTCGATCTCGAGGGCACCTCCCTGAGGTCATCAGTTGGCGTCGAAGCTGTCTCGTTGAGGTCGGATATCGCTGACCAGGCTACCGGAATGGGGTTCGTGAGTCGCTGGCCGTGCCTTCGGAATCGCGTTATCATGTTGTCGACTCATGCATCCAGGTCGCAAAACAGCCTCCCTCGGCCGTCGGCGCGTCCTCAAGCCCAATCATTACCAGCATCAGCCGCCATGGATGTTGGATCGACGATGACCCAAGCTGTTGGCCGCGGATGCGCCACTGGAGCACTTGCTCATTGTGTGGCGTGGCGTTTGATGGCGGGTTTCATGGACCGCAGTCGGACAGGGTAGCGATCGGCACACTTGCTCGCATGGATCCTGCCATCTGGTACCAATCTGCCGTCTTTGACCGATGTCGGCGAAAGAACTCCGCAGGCCTCGGCGTGGCGGTTCTTCGCATGGCTTTCCAATGGCGTCGGTCGGTCCACGCAGCCAGCCAGCCACGGGACGTGTATCAGCTGTCGAAGCTGCCGACCGCTCCGCCCGTCCGCGGTCGGCCTGCATTGCTGGTGTGACACCGCTGCAGCCTCCCGCCGCCGACCCGGCCCCGCCCCTCCCCCGCTGGCGGCGGCAGGTGGCGGCCGCCGGCGTCGCCTCCACGTGCGGCCAGGTGCACGCACGCGCCAGCCGACGCGGCGGCGGCGGCGGCGGCAGCGTCTGCGCCGTCGCCGTCGCCGTCGCCGCCGCCGATCGGCTCGTCGCGCCTGGTGCGCCGATCAATAGCGGGCGTAGTGGCGTGGCCGACGGCGGCGGGCGGCACAGCCTGGGAAGCGGCGCGGCGCGACGCGACATGACCGCCGGCGTCGGCGCGTGAGGCGAGCCAGTGCAGCGCGCCGGGTGCGCGCTGGGCGCCAGCGAGAGTACAGCAAGCGCGCGGCCGCCGCCGCCGGCCATGTTGGACTAGCGCCGCCCGCGCCCACCACGTTGACGGAGCCGCCGGCGCGCCGAGCCCGGCCCAGTGGCCGCCCGCGCTGCAGCGCGCCGCCATCTTGGTATGCGGCAGCGGCCGGAGGCGAGCGCTGCCGCCGGCCCAGAGCTTGCGCCCGCCGCCGGCACCGGGCCGCGGCTGCAGGCCGGTCCCAGGTAGCCGGGCGCACAGTGCACAGCGTGTCCAGCCGCGGAGGAGCAGACAAGGTGAGCTCGCCGGTCGGCGCCGGCCGGCGCAGCCGCACGCTTCGCGCCGCCGCGTGCTGCAAGGAGGCAAGGGGACCAGCGGCGCGCACCAGAACGGATCCATGCCTGGATGCGGGGCCTCTCGCCTCGGACAGCTCTGGAAGGGCGTGTTTCTGCGCTGCTCGTGCGCCAGCCGACGGTCGTTTTGGTCTGCCGGTTGTGTCACTACTGGGCGCAGGTGGGAAACCTGGTGAACTTACTGATGACCGGGCCGGCTTTTAGCTTGCAATGCGACGCTTGTCTGCCTTGGATAGATAAAAGCCCGGCCTCCGTCGTTAGGAGCATGGCGTGCGTCTCGTTTAGCCTGGCGGCGCGTCCTAGATCGACCTGTTTGTGTAACGTGGTCGGATGTTCACCCGACTCACGGTCCGGGCCGCTGTCATCCGCGCCGCAACAATGCCCCTCATCCCGCCGGATTGATTTAATTCCGCCTAAGATCATGGCTTCTTACAACGCTGGTGAAAGTCCCCTGGCGCAAAGTCCGCTTCTGGGCTGCCCCGGGCTGCCAGCCGGATAGCCATTCGCCGGTCCGGGTCTGGCGGGCTGCCGGCCTCGGGGCTGATCCGGCGGCCCGCTGACCGGTGGGTCCGCCCCGGCGGGGCTGGGCTCCACGTGGCGGCGACGGGCGGCCGGGACCAGACCCATGCCGTGAGACAGCGCGACCGGAGAGGGGCACGCGAGCCGGCGGTGTCTTCCGGTCGCCCCCCCCCCCCCCTCGGACGGGTGGAGCCGGCCCGTGTGTGTTACCCTGACACCGCTCCGTGCCGGGGCGTGCAAACGCTGCCGACGGACTGCCGTCGGACCCGGCGCGTGCACGCGGATTTACACAGCGGCGCGCGACGGCTGGGCGTGGGGAGCGACAGCGACGCTGACGGCAGCCGCCGTCGGCCGCTGTCGGACCAGGATCAGGACGGCGCCGGGCGGCCGCCAGATCCGCCCTGAACGCCGCCCGTCTGATTGGGGCCATCCGGGGCGCGGCGGGTCCGATTGGGCCGATGCGCCTGATGCGCTGCGTCGGCTCCGGCCTCATCGGGCCGGCCGACGGCTGATCTCAACGCCGGCCGCGGGGCCGGGCGGAGGCCGCCGGCGGCTGGCGGCCAAGTTGGGCGCGCGCTGGCCGGATGCGGGACGGGGCCGGCTGGCTGCGGTGGCTGCTTTCCTCGGAGCGGCACTGCAGCTTGTCACGCGGCAGTGCGCCGCCGCGTGTGGCTGTGCCAGGAGCGCTGCGATGCCAGCCGCGAAGGGCTAGGCTTTCGCTGTCGTTCCGTGTTGGACTTCGCTCTCAGCGGGTCTTCGCTGTGACGGCAAATCGGCCGTCCATGAAGGGCTGCACGCCGCTGGGGATTCCCGTGTGCTAGCGTCCCGTGGCCCGTTGCTGAGATGCCCTGGAACGTCCCAGGCTCACCGCCACTGTGAGGTGATCACACTGTGTGCGCATTACCCCATGCGTGACGGCCGTGTGTTTGTCTCGTGATTCACTGTGGAGCCGTTGAGTTAAAAAAAAGTCATTTGATTCTCGTTTTACGGACGAGGTTTGGGGGGTTGCTTCTGCCTAATCATACTAGTGACTTTTGTCGTTTGCCTGTCACGGGCTCGGCTCGCGGCCACGGGGGCGCATTCAAGATCACGAGTGCTTCTTTTGGCAAGCAGTTGTGCCGATACGGATGCATCACTATCAATAAGGCTGAAGTGGTTCGCCGCATCTTCGGCGCGGGCGCCTGCACGCGCCTGTTTTGACGGCACTCGATGTCCTCGGTGCTCCGCTCAGCGCAGATGTACTGGGGTGGTCACGCCACAGCCCTGTGTACGACTCGGAGACGCCGCTTTACGCCTCGCAGATTCAGAGAGCGTCTCTTTCATACGCCAGGTGGTCTCGAAGGAGCACGTGCGCGCGGCGACCTTTGCGGACTGACATTAAACCTGACAGCTGCTGGCTCTTGGCAGCCTCGACAAGAGCAAAACACGTGGATGAGCGTCTGCATTCCCGACCCACATACCGGCCGCCCGTGTCACATGTGATGTTGGCAAGAGGCGTGAGAGGCGCAGTTGCACGGGCCGCCCCCGTCCCCGCGTGGCGCGTCGGCGAGGTTCGAGCGGCCGCGATTCTCACGTGCCGCTCGGCTGACAGCGAACTTGACCTTGTCACAGGCGCACGGTCTGACTGCCGCAGCGTCCCCGCGGCGCAGTCTGTCAGAGGCGCCGTGCGGTCTGTTGGCGCCGGTCTGGGTCGCCGCTCGGCTCGGCCACGCGCGGCCCGCGCCGGGCTGGGCTAAGCTGACGAGAGCCACGCCCGCGGGGCCATCTCCACCGACCGTCACGTCTCCGCTGACGTCCGTCACGCACGTGGCGGATGCGCGACGCGGCTGCGGGGCTGGTGACGGCCGCGCGCCTGAACAGAGCGCGGGCCGGCCTGCGGCGGCGGCTGTCGGCGCGGTCGGTCAGGATCGGACGATCTCCGGCTGCTGTGGCCGCGTCGGACGGCATCGGACGATCGCCGGCTGCTGTGGCCGCGTTGGCCAGCATTGGGCGATCGCCGGCTGCTGTGGCCGCGTCGGACGGCATCGGACGATCGCCGGCTGCTGTGGCCGCGTCGGACGGCATCGGGCGATCGCCGGCTGCTGTGGCCGCGTCGGTCAGCATCGGGCGATCGCCGGCTGCTGTGGCCGCGTCTATCTAGCCGCCGTTTCCGGTGGCCGGCCAGCGGGGCACCACGAGAACCCGGCGTGGGTGGGCGGCGGCAGCTGATATCACCTCGGAGGGCGGGCGTCACGCCGCCGCGTCCGTCCGCAGGCCGGAGACGGTTTGGCAACGCGGATGCGCGCGGAGCGTGGTCGGGGTCGGGGCAGAGACAGCAGAGAGAGCTCCTCGTCACAGCAGAGAAGTTTTCAGAACTTCCGCGATGATACGCTAGGCAGCGAGGCGCGTCTCTGGGAGGAGATTGGTGGCGTGGCACCGTTCCGAATGTCTCTCGCTGTGGACGCGCCGGACACCGCATGTCAGGACGCGTTCTCTGAGCATGGCCGAGGGCGCGGAACAAGAGCGCTGCTCCCCGGAGCAGAAATTGACACGGGCACTGCAGCCGCCGGCGTCAGCAGCCGACTCCCGACCATCCCGTCCGTCTCTGCGTGCCGCTCCGTCGGCGCCCTCGTGCCGGCCCCCCCGGTCGGGGTGCGGCGCTCCCTGCAGCGTCCCGCGCCCCCACCGCGGCGCGGACGGCCTCCCCTCCTGCCACGGCTAGCACGCGTTGCGCGTACCAGCCGTGGCGGTTATGCTGTGGGAGAGCTCGGAGGTGACTCTGTTCGGGCTTATCATGGGCTGCCACGCCTCGGAGATCAGCGCCGCCGCCGCTCAGATGTTGGTCGACATTTTTGGCATGTTTGAAGTGCCATCTTTTGAATTTTAACACACAGCGTAAAGTGTGCAGGCATAGCCCGAGACTAGATAGTCATCGTGTTTAAATGTAGGTCTGATTTTTACACATGCGACTTTTCTCGAGTGGGGAGGGGCGCTGGGATTGTCGGCTATCTTCGTCAGGTTCCCGGTGAACTGTAATCCTCGGGACCACACGTGGGCGACGTGTAGCATACGAACGCGGCGAGCGTGCGTTTGGTCGGCCCGTTCGTAGCGTACTGAGGTTTCTTGAGAGGCGTACATAATCGAGCTGTACGGTTTCGTCTGCCTTGCTGCGCACGGCGAGGGCGCCGTCACGACCGACCTCTGCACCGCAGCACGCTGCCAAGTGGTTGTAAAGCACACCAATGTAGGTCTATTACGGGACTGGCGTGCCGAGGGGAGCGAGCCTGCCGCTGTTGCAGCCAGCGGTCAGCTGTGGCGTGAGTTGGGTGCTGGCAGAGGAGGTGCACCAATGGGGGCCGTCTCGTCCGGATGTACCGCTGTGGTATCACTGCTGCAGTACGAAATCAGCCCGACTGCCATGGACTTCCGTGTGTTCAGTGTTGTGACTGTTCTGCGCTGTCATCGGACGACATGCAGAGCATAGGAAGCGTCCGACGCACGTGCTCATCCAGGATCACGTGTCGCCTCATTCATTGCTGTCTGCCGTGAGGTGGCGATAGCTACGGAGCTTGGCACCTGGCCAACGCTCTCACTAACGACGCACTGACCGACGCGTCGATGGCCAGTTCTATCCGCAAACCTCCCGAAATGGCTGCTGGCCAGTCTATTTCCGGCTTGGCCGCCGGCTCCGATCGTTCGAGTCATTAGCGGGCGGCAAGCGCGGCCGGTAGCAGCGAGCCGTGCGGCCCAGGTGTGCGCTGTGGGACGCTGCCGCGGCCGGCGGCGTCCGGTGTCCTCGGCGTCGCACCTCGGCCCGCGTGAGCGGCGGCCGCCGGCTTCGGCGACGCGTGGCCGGCTGTCGGACGGCCAGCGGCACGTGCGTGGTGTTCGGGCGCCGACCGTTGGCGTGGGTGCAGCTGGCGGTGTGTGGGTGTTGTGTTTTGCTGACGTGCTGTCTTCCGTTTCAGATTTTTATACTTAACTTTTAGCAAGTATGAATGAGCTGGACACATTGCGGCAAGAGGCGGAGACATTAAAAAACGCAATTCGAGTGAGTACACGTTGCATTATCTGCTCATCCTGACAGCGTGTGCGACGTAAATGCTGACATTGGGGTCATTGGGGTCATTGGGGTCATTGGGGTCTAGTCTTACCCCTCCCCTGGGGTAAGACTGCAGGAAGCCGGTGCCACGTGGCGCGCCACAGACCGGTGAGGGCCCCTTGCCCCGCCGCCCAGCCAGGTGGAGCCGCGCATGTGGCCGTTATCAGGCTTGGCCGCCAGCGTGCCGCAAAGCTCCACCCTGGGGAGGGGAGGACGGCTCTGCGGCGGTCGGCGCTGGGTGCGCGTCTGTGCCAGGAACAGGAGCGCGGGCAGGGACAGGGGGCTGCTAGTTACGCACGGCCTGCAACTGGTTGAAAACGTATGTCGTCGCCCTTGCACCGTGAAGAGAGTGCAAGGCATGTCACATCATAGTTGTCATAGCAGTGCATGGCCATCGGACATATGAACGGGGCTGAATGGAGTCTGTTCGGACTAACTGGCGCCGCGAGCTGGGGCTGCCATCCCGCGTCCGAGGCCAGCGATGTGAGCCACTCCCATGTCTGACAGCATTCAGCGTCATGGCCGCCTCGCGCGTGCGACCGTCGCACGTGTCACACCGGTCTGTGCTGGATGCAGCGGTCCAGGGGCACAAGAGGGCCGTGACGGTGGGCTGCCGGTGTGGCTGGGCGCTGTCGGGCGGCCGAGACGTGCGGTACCGCCGCCCCCCCCCCCCCCCCCGTCCGTCCGTCCGTTGTCTGCGCACTCCCGGCTGACCCACTGGGTCCCGCCCGCCGCCCGACATGGGGCAGCGGTGACCTGGGCTCGCGGCGCCAGGGTCACTCCCAGTCTCGGTCACTGATGGCGCTCCTTGGCAGGGGACAGAGATGCTGCTCCCGGTGCATGTCATGGACATAGGCGCACCGGCTGTTTGGTGGGGGTGGACGTTTTGGGGAGGTTATTTCGGGCGGGAAGGCCCCGTTCTGATTCCCAGCTTTTGGACGCCTCTCAAGTCGTAGCTTTTTAATCATCAATTGTTCATATCGAACCAAAGACGTCTGTTTTGTTGATCGTTAGTGGTGAGGAAGCGAAGTAGCTCAGGTGGGGCAGTGCTCGACTTTCACGTGGAAGCATTTATTGCTAGCTGACCCGATGTCCTCAGGGCGCTGATCGGACTAAGGCAGTGGCTAGCATTGCAAACGGGGTTGTGCGGGGCCGCGCGCCGCGCCACGTGTTATAAAACGAGATCAGCTTCGGCCTGTGCTGTCATGGCTGAATGTGTATTTTTTTTGCATCACTGAACATGCGTTCTTTTATCGCCACCGAAACACAAATTTCAGGAAACAACGCCGCCTTGGTGGCTGCCGCTAATCTGTCCGCATATTTGCTGGGTAACGCGCGTATTTGATGGGTAATTGCGCATGTAAACAGCCATTTCCTTAGTCGAAACGTCATAGACACAAGAGTAGGGCAATCCCCAAATCGCTCACTACTTAAACATCAGAGATCAGCCTCTCAGCATCGGGGCATGTCAACGTGGCAGCTGATGCTCCGTGGCTGCCTGCTCCGGCCATGGGCCCAAACCTCAACCATTCAGCCACAGAGAACACTGCCTTTTAAAACTCAGCGCCGTACGACGCTCCCAGCACCTGTCGCCGCCCGGAGCGGGTACTAACTTCCCGCGCTCTATTTATAATAACGTGCCCCACGGAACAGCACAGAGCTGGCCCTGCGCGAATAGACAGCGGAAAATAACGGTGTCCCCTTGAACTCTCCTTCCACGTGACTTCCCGCTCCCAGGCACTGCGGCTTGGCGGCGGTCCGTCCCTTCCCCAGGCGCCTTTAGTCGAGCGTTCTCACGCGAGAGCAACTGCTGCTCGGCAAAGTTGCGCCATCCGGCCGCCAGTGGCGCTGAGGTCCCAGCCGGTGGGCGTCGGCTGCCCTTGTACTTATCGCTTGGATTCGCGTTGGCTCATCGTTGGGTAATCCATTATTGCCTGTGCTATAAGATCCGTCTGTCGTAATTTGCGCTCCAGCATCGACGTCACCGTTTAGATTGCACCGGTTACGGTTGCGTCTGCCGGTGAGACGGTGGCCGAGCCCGGTGGAACGCGGAGTCGACCTCGTCCCATTGCTGCACTGGGTCGCCTCAGTGGGGAGATATCCGAGACCGAGACCTTGCCAGCTGCTGTTGACGACGGTGATCGGGGTGCTGATCGACCCGTGAAACCTCTGAGGTCCTTCGCGTTGTTTCGCCCTGATTGAAGCACGGGCTGGTCCAGGCTCCCTGCGGCGCCAATTGAACCAAAACACCTGAATGATACGCCCCACGCTTGTAATCACTGGCACATTTGTGGGTAGAGTGGCGACCCGCTGTGCCATGGGGTTGCTTGGTGACAAGTGGCATTGGTCGCTCGTCTCCGGCCGCCCTGTGTTAAGCCATTTCTTGGCGTCTAACTTGCCGTTCTTTACTGACGAGTGGAGATCCGTGCCTAACAAACGGCACGGACCGTGCCATCCAGTGGTCACGGAACACACTGGAGTTACCTCGCCGAGTCCCGTTTCCTACTTCGCCGACGACGCGTCGGCGGACGTTCCAGGAATGTTCCAGGAGGTTTAAACATCGTCGCAAAGCTTGGATTTCTCGCGACCGTGCATGATTCGTGTCTGGCGTAAGCACGGCGGCGCCTCCCGGGATCGGCCGTTGTGTACCCCACCGGAGGAGGCGGGTGAGCTCAACCCGTCGGCCGGTGCCGGCGTGGGCTCGCGTGAGGCGCTGGGTCGGGTCTGGTTGGCTACGCTGCCGCCTCGGACGGGGACGGGGACGGGGACCGGGCGACTGCGGCGCCGTCAGCGTCGTCGGCGGCGGAGGTTTGTTCAGCAGGGCCGGCCGCTGTGCTGGCAGGTGGCAGGTGTCCCGTCCGCAGGGGGGGGGGGGGGGCAGCGACACACTGCGACAGCTGTTGACACGCCGTGTCTTAGCGGACAGGGTGGGGCATGCGTTGTGTCGGCTTTATTCCCAGCGCTGGAAGGTAGAACAAGGTGAAATGCGACAGGCCTGTTTACCGTTGTGGCGAGATTGTCGTGTTTTTACGGTTCGGCTGAGTTGAGTGTGGTGTGGCTGTATCCATTCGGTGGTATCTGTTCACAGAGGCGTCTCTGAACATAATCTGGCATGCTGATGTGCAGTCTGTGCTCATTGCGTCATAGCGCTCAAGTTTTCTCGGCTGCTCAATGCACATCAAACATAGAATGCCGAACCTGTCAGATGCATGGAGTTTCATCGTATTGTAGCCCATCTATCAGACCGGTTGGGAATGGAAGTGTGGGGATGTGTCGATTACAAGGATTGGCAAGACCGAACAATGATGCGGCTCCCTGGTTCTGGAGCGGGGGAGGGGATAATGATAGTTGTAGGCGTTTTTAATGGTTTTATCAGCTTGTACAAATACAGAGCATGAGAGCCATTGTCATCCTATAATTTTTCCTTCTGCCAGGGTCACGTGAACGGTTTGGCCTGTGGAGTATCGTCACAATGCGAGCGCCACTAAAGAACATGTGTGTGCCTCTCATGATACTTGTGCTGAGGCTCAAACTTTGTTAGAACAATGCTGCGCAAAAGATGAACAGCAAGCCAAAAGAACGATGTCATGTGAATGAAGAGAGATGTTCGCATATTGAACTTATTCACTGGAACTTGTTCACATATTGAACTGTTTCACTGGGACGACCGTTTACATATTTAACTGTTTCACTGGGACGACCGTTAACATATTTAACTGTTCCACGGGGACGACCGTTCACATATTGAATTGTTTCACTGGGACAACTGTTCACATCTTGAACTGTTTCACTGGGACGACCGCTCACATATTGAACTGTTTCGCTGGGACAACCGTTCACATATTGAACTGTTTCACTGGGACAACCGTTCACATATTGAACTGTTTCATTGGGACAACCGTTCACATATTGAACTGTTTTACTGGGACAACCGTTCACATATTGAACTGTTTCACTGGGACAACCCTTCACATATTTAACTCAGAATGTCGATCAGTGACCCGAACTGCTTGATGGTTAAAGAACTGCACTAAAAACTGCAGTGCGGTATGCATTTGACATCCAGCACCCCGGAATGATGGATGTCAAATCGTCAAGTAATTCATCTCGCTGAAGATACAAACACATGTATTTGACTGCCTCTTCTTATAGGATGTCCTTGGGCACATATATGTATGCATCAGTTTATGTCTGGGTGTTTTTCAAGGGGTCCTACATTTACCAGTACCAAGTTGAGGCTTTGTGGGGATTCAGTGTCATGTTGTATGCTGGCCTTTTCGTGTGTGAGCGAGAAGCTCTGAGACTCGTTACTGTTTTATCGGCGTCATTGTAGCGCGCTGGTGCTGTGCTTTTTGGCTTGGGGCGTGGGGGGGGGGGGGGAGCGTTCCCATTTGCCTCGTCAGTGGCGCCAATAAGAAAGAGCCATCGAACAGATTCGCGGGTGTCGCATTGTAAGCTGTGTGGAACACACGCAGGCACACGCCCCACCTGTGCACGAGAACAGACACGCGTAGGCCGTGGCTCTAGAAGGAGACCTGTGAGCGTTGCCGCCTGCGACCTCCGACCTATGGCATGTCTGATTTCCAGTACCGGTAGCAATCTTGTAGAGCTCATATTGCTGTACGCCATAAGGGAGCGGGCCTGCTAGCGTATTACTCCAGCCAGTGCCAGCGCCAGCGCTCGGCCTCTGTGTCCTGCACCCGTGTTAAGAAGTCGAGAGTCCGTGTGTCCCGGGGGTACCGGTGGTGTAGTGGGAAAGCTGCTAGTGAGGGGGAACTAGAGGTACGGGGTTCGATTCCCCGCGGTGCCTGCCCTTCGTGGCCGCATGAGAGGCAGGCGGTGCCCAATAATATCAGCAGCTGAGTGCATCGTAAAGCCCCAATGATGGCCATGACATTTCTCCCGGCTGAGTGTTCGCGGCCCTTTCCTGTGCGGTGCACCTCGACCGGCTGGGTGCCGATCGTTTCCACCTCCGCCTGCCGCACTGACCGCCCCCCCCCCCCCTGCCCACAGGATGCCCGGAAAGCGGCTTGCGACACGACCCTGGTGCAGGCCACGGCCAGCATGGAGCCAATCGGCCGGATACAGATGCGCAACCGGCGGACACTGCGTGGCCACCTGGCCAAGATATACGCCATGCACTGGGGCTGCGACTCGCGGTACGTACTGCCGCCGCCGGCCGGCGGGCAGACTCGCCTGCGTAACGCTGGCGACTGGTGTGCGTGCGTGTGCTGTGTGGAGTCGCTGCCGACAGCAGCGGCTCCCCAGCGCGGCCGGCACCGGCTCCCGGCGGGCGGCCGGGCGGCATCGGCGATCGCTGACGCCGCGGTGGATGCGCTGCCGCCGGTGGTTTCCGCCTGCGCTGGCAGGCCGGAGGGGGGAGGGGAGGGGGTCACTTGGCCGGGCTGGGCTGCGGCGTCAGCACGACCCGCTGCCAGCCGGGCCGGCCGGACCGGGCGCGCGCCACTCTCCGCTGATCCGGTGCGACCGCGCCGCGGCCGGGCACGCGCCCCCGCCGCTCGCCGCTCGCCGCTCGCCGCCGGCCTGGTGCGGCGCGCACGCCGGGCGCCCGCTTAGTAGCCAGCGCAGAACTGACCTGCTGCGAGCCTCGGCTGGGGTTGGACTGCGCACGCTCGGCTTCACAGCCCGCTGAAGTGGACCGATATGTGTGGGGGCGGCCCGCGGCTGTCCGGCGCTGCCAGCGCGGAGCCCGCGGCCGTGTCCCTCAGTCGTGCTACCGCTGGGCGGCCGACACGCACTCACACGCCGGTCTTGCCTCCCGCCCCCCGCCCTCCCCTGCAATGGTTCCGCTTGGGACCGGCAGCCGCCCTGTAGTCCTCAGTGGCCCGATTGTGGTCCGCGGTCCCGCCGCGCTGGGATCTGACGGTTTTGGTGGGCTGCGGGCGGCCCCATCTGCGCGGTCACAGCCACGGACCCAGGCAGACTGCTTTGAGCTCACGGCGCGCGTGGCCTACATGGAGCACGCGGGAATGCCGAGACCACGCGCGCTTCAAGAGAATTGTTGTCGGTGGGCGTGGCGAGTGACCTATACCCCTGTATGACGGTGGTGTTCAGCCGTCATGAGGTGGTATCAGTGAGCCGCTTCGTCTTTCGAATCGACGTCGGCGCTGCATTGAGGCCGCGTGGGACCGGTCGGGCGGTCGGCGACGTCCGTTGCCTTGCCAGCGCGCCGTCTGTGTCGCCGAGACGGGTGCGAACCGCTCGACGTGTCCCAGGGGCGCGTCAGAGGAGTGGGAGCGGGCGTCCTCTCCCCTTTGTGAGAGTGGAACAGGTGCGTCCACTCCTATGGGAGCCTGGACAAACGCCGTGTTCCATTTGCGTTCCACTTTCGTGGCTGCGGACCACATTGCCTGGGGCGGTTTCACGGGGTCAGGAGCAACGTTGTTGTCGATTCAGAATGGGTGCCAGAGAACATGGAGGAATGGCGTCCTTTCGGAGATCCCTAGAAGGTTTTGAGCCACGTCGTATCCCGAAGAGGTTCCGTCACAACAGGAGCGGACTTGCGTTGTTTGGAGAATTTTTGACGCGTTGCTCATCATTCTCTGTAGGGGTTCCGTAGCGCTGGGACTGATCTCACGTTTCATGACGGTCTTGGTAGCTCCTCTGCGGTGTGGGGGCACGCATTGTTTCTAGAGTCCTCCGATGGGGTGTTTCAGTCCGGCGACAGCGTGGGTCACGCCCGGGCGGGGCGGACCGAGAGCCGGCGACGGCGACAGGCGCCGCGTGCTGCAGAGCTCCGCCGCCGCCGCCGCCGCCGCCCTGGCCTGCCCCGCCGGCCGAGAACGGGCGGACCGATGATGGAGCGGTGGCTTATCTGGCGGCCGCGATCGACCCGCAGGCGCGGAACGGCTGATACCTGGCCGGCCGGCCGCCACCGGGTATTGATTGGCGGCCGGGGAGCGGCCGGGGCGGCGGCCGGCCACCCGCTGAAATATTCACCGGCAGACGGGGCCGGTCATCAGGCCATCTGCCGTCGTTGGCTGTCGGCGCCGGCCGCCGCCGTCGGACGTAACGGCAATCGATGCGCGCCCGACGGCCGCCCATGGCCCAGGTAATGGACGGCGGCGGGCGCGCCCGAAATAGCCGGCCGGTACCCTTCCGGCCGGCCGGCGGGCGGGCGGGCCTGCTGCCGGCGGGCGTCGGCGGGTCGTGCTGGGCGGGGGCGGCGCTCGCTCGGCCGAGCTGGCGGCGGCGCTCGCTCGAGTGAGCCGGCGCCGGCGGCGGTGCGGCTGGCTGTGAGGTGGGGTCGTCCGCCGGCGGGGCGGCCAGCCCCCCCGGCGCGGGTCGCATGGCTCTTCGACTGCCACGCGGAAGTGGACGTTGGGAGCGTCTGGTCCGCGCGCCGGGCCGCCGGCCTCGCTCAGGTCCGGGTCGTGTCGGTCACGTATAAACGTGGCGGACCTGTGGCGTCTTCGGGAAAGGCGGATGTTGAGGCGGAGCTTATCGAGCAAACTTGCTGTTCCGCTGAAGCGCCGTGCTGATGCAGCCACTGGGAGCGCTGCAGGTGCCAGACGCTGTCGAGTTTGCTTGTCTGATTTCCCCATGTTTCAGGTCTTCCGTGGAATACGTCGTTCACTAGCCGGTGTTGTGACGCGAACCTTTCGATTATTAACAAATGAAGCGGGATGTTAACACTGCTTGTGATCTTCCCTGGAAAGGCACCAGCGAGTATCGTCATCGCATGGCCTTTCCTTCAATTTGTTTGCTGTTTTTTAGTTGTGATTTCCTTCGATTTGTGTGATTAGTTTGCTATTTTGTCGCACACACCACAGGAGCTGAGTGAAGCAAGACTCACCCTTCGCATCGTCTGCAATGGTTGATCAGCGACCAGAGTGGCGAATTCCAGCTGATTGGGCGGATTTCAAAACTGACGCGCCTCCAGAGGTCATCCAGAAAACGTGACTAGTGTCTCGGGACGGCTCCGTCAGCCACCTTCCCTTGTGACCGGTTCAGGACGGCGGGCGGCCGTAGCAGATGACCGGGTCAGGACGGCGGGCGGCCGGAGCAGATGACCGGTTCAGGACGGCGGGCGGCCGTAGTGGATGACTGGGTCAGGACGGCGGGCGGCCGTGGTGGATGACTGGGTCAGGACGGCGGGCGGCCGTAGTAGATGACCGGGTCAGGACGGCGGACGGCCGTAGTGGATGACCGGGTCAGGACGGCGGGCGGCCGTAGTAGATGACCGGGTCAGGACGGCGGACGGCCGTAGTGGATGACCGGGTCAGGACGGCGGGCGGCCGTAGTAGATGACTGGGTCAGGACGGCGGGCGGCCGTAGTAGATGCGCCGGCTGGCTGCGATCGATCGGCCGGTCAGCGGGCTATATTTAGCGGCGGCGTCTGCGCCGGAGGGCGGCGGCCGCGCCCGCCGCACCGGCCGCCCGACGCCGCCCGGCTCCGGGGCTGGGTCCGCCCGCGGCCGGCGGTTGCCGGGCAGTGTTTTTTCTTGGCTGATTAAATGGATTGGGGTAATGCACGGCATGCGTATATCGATTGGAAGCGCTGGAGAAAGGAACGCGGCGTTTGATTGTGGAGGTTATTTGATGCGAGGATCTGGTCTGTGAGAGTCCGTGCGTGAGGCTTGAACATCGAAGTTCACATGTATTTTGTGTGTGTTTTAGGGCGTTTTGATGCGTGTAATGCAGACAGACACCGTTTGAACTCTGGCGCTGGTCGTGGGGCCGCACTGCACACATGGCCGTGACCGGCCGCAGGCGGCAGGCAGCATGCTGTGCGACTGGCCATCTCTCGGGTCCCTGATTGGTATTCGGGACGATCGGCCGCCTTGCGGAATAAGCTCAGCCGGATGGCGATGGCTGGCGGGCGCCGTTTTGCACACGGTTCTGCGTGCGGATGAGGAGTCGCGTCATGGGGCGGCTGTCGCTGTCGTGCTGCTGTTCCCTGTTGTTGGAACGTGACGCTCTTGTGCCGCTGAAGAGCCCGGAAGAAGGCGAATACTGAAATGTCGGCAATGTTTTGTGCATTGCCTGCCGGTGGTAGGATCGCCTGTCTGGCCTCTGGTGCGGTCTCACGCTCGCAAATGTTCTTTGACGCCATCGGGCTCAGGGGTCTGAAGTAGCACTTCCGGGTTGCCACCTGTGTCGCCCGATTGTATTGCTGCCAGAGCTGCTGTGAGTTTTTATGTTGCTGTTCGTGTATATGTTCGTTGTTTGTTCTTCAGCATTCGAGGGGTCTCCCAAGTCGTTGAGACTCGAGTCTCAAGATGCGTTGTCTGTCTGTGGTAATAGCGATCCACCTGGAGCTGTCCGTGTGCGCGCATGCCACCTACAGCGCGCGTCTTGCTGACCCGTGCGCACGGTCTGTCGACAGGAATCTGGTGTCGGCGTCCCAGGACGGTAAGCTGATCGTTTGGGACAGCTACTCGACCAACAAGGTGCACGCCATCCCGCTGCGCTCCTCCTGGGTCATGACCTGCGCGTACGCGCCCTCGGGCAACTTCGTGGCCTGCGGCGGTCTGGACAACATCTGCTCGATATACAGGTGTGCTGTCGCGCCGCGGTCGCGGGTCACCCCGGCGGCGGCAATGGCGCGAGGGCAGCGGATGTCTGCGCCCGGCGACACGATTCTGTGATTCGTTGTCCGTGTTGTCCGCGGCGAGAAGGCTACGCGACATTCGCCAGTGGCCTCAAGCCCAAACTGAAGCTGAAGGTCGACTCCTTGGTGCGTGCTTGCGTGACTGGTGTACGATGCCCGTTTGCCGGAAAGATAGGGCGTTGCGCGTGACGTGTGCCCGAGCACGTGTCCGACGCGGTGTCCCGTGCCGTTAGATTTGATGCAGATCAGCGGCCGCCGCGTTCGCCCCTTTTCCAGCGGCAGTGTCGTGCTGTGCTGTGGCCATTATGTTTCTGCGCTGTGACTGTCGTGTTGTTCGTCTCAGTTGGCCGTGGTCTTGCCAGACTGCTGCTATGGTTTGCTACACTGATGAGGATGTTGAGCTGTCGGGCGGCGCCCATAACTACTACGTAACTACACTGTGTGGTGTGGTGTGTTCTGATGTGGATGTGTTTGTAATTGTACTGTACGGTACGGTACGGTACTGTATTGTACTGTACTGTACTGTACTGTACTGTACTGTACCGGTACGGTACGGTACTGTACTGTACTGTGCTGTGCTGTGCTGTGCTGTGCTGTGCTGTGCTGTGCTGTGCTGTGCTGTGCTGTACTGTACTGTACTGTACTGTACTGTACTGTACTGTACTGTACTGTACTGTACTGTACTGTACTGTACTGTACTGCACTGTACTGTACTGTACTGTACTGTACTGTACTGTACTGTACTGTACTGTACTGTACTGTACTGTACTGTACTGTACTGTACTGCACTGTACTCTGTACTGGCCTATATGGTGCCGGCCGTGCTGTGAGTGGCCGTGCACGGCACCGGGGTGGTGCCATGCACCACTCTCCCCTCGGCTGTGGCCGCGCCCTGACGGCGTCGGCCGGCCTGCCACAGCCTGAAGACGCGCGAGGGCAGCGTACGCGTCAGCCGAGAGCTGCCCGGCCACACGGGCTACCTCAGCTGCTGCCGCTTCGTCGACGACAACCAGATCGTGACCAGCTCCGGCGACATGACCTGGTACGGACCGAGGCGCCGGCCGGCCCCCGCCGGCGGCGCGGGGGCACGACGTCAGCTGCGGGGGCTAGGCGCGGGCTGCGATGGGACAGTTAGCCAGAGAATGTGCCAGGGGTGGTCAGGAGCACACCGCAGACTGGAGCCCGGCAGTGTGTTGGTCGGTGATATTGTCCTGTGACGTGGCACGCCATGCTGTTATGGTAGGGCCATTCCTAAGTCTTGGAAGCGCCGCAGGCGAATGCCATCGTCGTCAACGCGCTACCGTCGGCGTCCGGTCGTGGGCGAGGGTCCGGGGTTCGGCTCGTTTCGGGCCGCCAGTCCGTGCACTCGCCACGGCCGCGCGGCGTGTGGAAGGGCCGTCGGTGCCGGCGTCACAGCCCGGGCCGTGCCGCCGTTTCAGCGCCCTCTGGGACATCGAGACGGGCCAGCAGTGCACGGCGTTCACCGGCCACACGGGCGACGTGATGTCGCTCTCGCTGGCGCCCGACATGCGCACGTTCGTGTCCGGCGCCTGCGACGCCTCGGCCAAGGTACGGCCGCCGCGCCGCCCGACCGGCCGGCCGGCTGGCTGACAGCCCGTGGGACCGCCGCGGGCGGAGGAGCCGTGTCCTCATATGGCTGGTGATGCAGTGTGCGGCGCGGTGTCGCTGCATGAAGTGGTCGGCGTGGTTGTTTGTTTTGGCGAGGTGGACGCGAGCGTTATTGCCGGTGTGGCCGCGCTGGTGGCCGCTGATGTGGTGACGATCGTCTGATGATGGGATTGACCGGCCTATTCTAGCTGTGGGATATCCGCGAAGGGATCTGCCGCCAGACATTCTCCGGCCACGAGTCTGACATCAATGCCATTGGTGTAAGTGGTCCGCGCCGGCGGTCGCGCCAGCCGCCGCGCGTCCTCCCGCCGTCCGTCAGCTCCTCTGACCTGACCAGTCCTGACCCGGCCGGACCCGGGCGCCGTGCGGGCCCGCACTAACGCCTCGCTGGGCCTACTTGCAGCTGTGGGATGTCCGAGACGGCTTGTGTAAACAGACGTTCCCCGGTCACGAGTCCGATATTAACGCGGTCACAGTAAGTGGGGCGGACGGCCGGCGTCCAGCCCGGCCCGGCCCGGCTCGGCTGGGCTGACCCGCCCGCCCTCGGTGTTTCGGTGTTAGCTGGGCTCACTGTTGCGTCACGGCCGGCGACGACTCCGCGCCGGCGCCCCCCCCCCCCCCCCCCCTGCGCCCCAGGGGCAGCCGTCCCAGCTGTGAGTGTTCGCGGAGCTTTCGGGGTCGTCCCGGCGCTTTGGGAGGTATCATTTGACTGCGATGTTCATTCCACTCCGCTGAGTGTTGTTCGCGCCGCCACCGGGCCGTGCCCTCCGGCAGTGCCCCCCCCCCCCCCCCCCGTTCGGGACTGTCCCCTGAAGCGGGCAGGATGGTCTCCTGGCGACGCCAGTTTGCGTGTACTCAGGTGGTCGGGTCAGTATGATACACGGGCCTCCTCACAGTTCCCACAATACGGGAGCGCAGCGACTGAACTGGTCCCGGGTCTCTACACTGGCTGGTTGTCCTCACCTTGCATTGACTGGTGCATGAGACTACATCGAAAAGGCGAGCCCGACACTTAACGCGCGAGAGATGGCTCCCCGAGGGTTCTGGTTCTCCGGAGGTGGGCCACCGGTCTCCTCTGGCTTCGGTGGCCGGCTCTGGCGTCACCTCCCCGCATGCTGGTTGGCACCCTTCTCGTTGGTTTTCCTTGGACTTTGGTTACATGTTGCCCCATCTGTTTCTTAGTGATCCTGTCCTCGTCATTCACGTGTTCCAATCTTGCGCACCATATCCTCAGCATGATCATCAGTCAACCCGACTCGTAGAAGCATGATAGTTGGTCAACACGCGGCTCCCCGTTGTTCGCATATATCGCTGTCAGTGTGCAGTTACTGCGTGTGTCGTTCATGACGTCATTAGCGTTGGCAGTGTTGATCGTCTCTGTTTTCTCTTCTTCAAGTAACTCTAACGTTGGTTTGCTCTTGGCGAATGCCGTGCGAATTGTCGCCAGCTTGGTGTGTCCTTCAAGCGTATAAAGCCATGGAAGTGCTGATCATTCATGACGCCGCTCAACCTGACGGTGGTAGGCGGCCGCGCTGGTGTCCCCTGTATCGGGACGGACACCGCCGCCGTGTGCGCGGCACCCGCCCCCTCCTGGCCCGCCTCGCCCCGCCCCGGTGACACGTGTCCGCCCGTGCCGCGCAGTTCTTCCCGAACGGATACGCAGTTCGCCACGGGCTCGGACGACGCCACGTGCCGGCTGTTCGACATCCGCGCCGACCAGGAGCTGGCCATGTACTCGCACGACAACATCATCTGCGGCATCACCAGTGTCGCCTTCAGCAAGTCGGGCCGCCTCCTGCTGGCCGGCTACGACGACTTCAACTGCAACGTCTGGGACGCCATGCGCACGGAGAGGGCCGGTGGGTGTCCGGGGCTGGGGAGCCTGTGGCGTGTGGTGCGGGGGTGGTGGACAGGGGGCTAGAATCGCTTTTGAACTAGGGTGGGACGGAAAAATTCCATCGCAAAAACCCCGTGCGGGAGTGAAAAAATTAATTCACAAAAGATGGAACTTATGAGCTCGTGACTCATGGTTCAGCAAACAAAGACATCTATTTCAAGTTGGCATGGATGTAATATCAGAAACCTGACAAAGCTGTTTGTTTTTTAACATCTTAGGCCATTAAAGTGAAACAATACTTTGAAATATAGTAATTTCATGACAGTGTAATAAGCGTAGAAAATTATTAACATCAATAATTTGATGCTGCACTTTGCACTTCCCTTCCACAGCACTTTTAGCACAAAACAAAGCAAAGGGATTCAATGACAAAATGACAACAAAAAATTCAACAAGCATAAAACACTCAAACAAAAAAAAACCTTGGACTCCTACACATCAGCCCATCATCAAGTCAAACACAATAGACATACATCTGGCTTCTGTCCAGATGGGGCCAGGGAAAACAAACATTTTGCCACTGTTTCTTACAAAATACCAATGTTTATTTCCATGAAAGCAGTCTAACTATGCCTAACCTAAAGAGGCCTCAGTTCATCTCATCCTGGCTAACCTGTCTGTGTCACAGCAACAGTTGTGAGTTACTGATTCTTGCACAATTCCTATTGCCACTTGCCATGCACTTAACCAACTTAACCCAACTTATAGTAACCCATAGGCCGGTGGCAGCGGTCGCGCTAAAGGTCAGTTGACGTCAGAGGGCAGGACGGACCGTGCCGAGCATTACGGCACGTTAAGCTTTCGCCACTAAATTCTGCCGTTGCCTGGGATTGCGCGATCGGATGGTGGGGGTCAGAGCTCACACAACAAGCACTGCTTAGCGTGGGCGCTGATCTCAGAAATCCATCCATTCAAGGGTTCGGATCAAATTTATTTTTTTAAAAATATGTTGAACATCATCTCAACTCACCTATCTGTTGACAGCAGCACTTGTGATAAAAACATGATAAAGCTAATTTTCTAACACCCCAAAATTTTAATTTTACACCCCCCAAATATAAATATCAATCATGTCCACCAATCTACAAGATTAAAATGCGAAACAAGTAAGAGGTGTGCATGATGAACGTCTCCAGAGCGCAGAATTTCGCCATCAAACACTTCTGTATTAGCTGCGTCAGGTATGTCCCAAACCTCGTATGGCAGCATTAGGATAGCCCTGTCAGGTAGCCTGGTGAGTTAGACACTCGAAAGGACTTAGATTTATGGTTATTGAGCACCGCCATGAACCAAGAAAATGGTTAACCGAGGGTCCAACAGGGCGAAAATGGCGTAAAAATAAGTTGCGTGCCTCAAATTGTCTCCTTCATACCCTGTGAATTTGTTTGCATTTGGAGCATCTTGCAGAGATTGGTCAACATTTTAAGCAACATATGGTACCTCTAAAGGACAATCGAAAAGGAAGGATGAATAGAGTGGTATCACACTCGTATGATTCCAAGAAAAACAAAAGTACTTAAATAAATGTAAAGACTGATACTTTTCTGGCAAAATTTTGTAATCAGCCGGACTTGACTTAAAATCTGTTAATACGAGTGTTCAAACGGTGATATTCATCATATAAATTTGATTAAGAAGACATTTCTTGAATGTTTTCTCCTGCATTTCGGGAGTGAATACGTGGAGTAAAATTCTCTACCAAGCCTTGCTGGTGTTTGCAACAGGCTCTGCTTTCGTGGTGTGGTGGTGAGACAAAAAAAAGGGAATGGGTGAAAACCTTGTAGCTGGCACACAGCTGCCGGCTGTGATGCATTTTGTAAACAAACCAAACTTAATGCGTGCAAGCGGATGAAGTCGCTGGGGTTCCTTGGGCTTGAAGATATCTGGCGCCCTTGCTCTGTGCATACATAGACATGATCCAGATGAAGGCGAGACAAGACAGTAGCCATTGGTGTCCAGGTTCTGTGGAGCCTCGTTTAGGCTTGGTGGTTTCAAGTGGGCTCGGTTTTAGATGATATCTGAAAACCTCAGAAAGGGAAATAGGGGTTTGGCACGTGCGATTAGACAATGTCAGGCAGGAATGAAAAATTCACATGAAGTATGGGGAAAAAGGAGTGAAAAATTCCTCCTCATAGGGTGTCGCTTTACACCCAAAGTCGGCAATTCTAGGACACTGGTGGTGGGCGGCTGGAGACGCTGGTGGGATGTTGGTCCTGAAAGTGTCACGGAGATGCGTTGGAATGAGGGACGAGGAAGTCATATATCACTGAGTCGTTGTTCTGCGTGATGGCTACGAAACAATAGGACGCAAGAATACTCGGCGGTCATAAACGTGCCGTGCTTCTTTTCGAGCGACGTGGGCATCGAATACGTAGTGCAGTTAGTATTCATTTCGCTGACCGAGCGACGGGCCATCACTAGGTGCCAGTCACGGCGTCTCGCGCGGCATATCACTGAGCAGTCTGGGCTCGGGGACCCGTAACGCAGTGACTCGCCACAGTCGATCGGCCGTCCAGCCCGCTGTGCGAGGAGTGAGCGAGAAAAGAGACCTCGCAGGGCGCGCACTTGAGTGTTGAGCGAGGGTACATGTTTGACGATACACTGTGTGTGCTATCCGATCAACACGTGACACAGCCCGGCAGCACACGTGTTAGCTTGTATGCCTACCTGCCTTAGTTTAGAATCCTGTGGCGTAATGAAACGCGGCAACGCAATGTAATTAACCAGTTGTGCGCCTGCGCAGTGGGTGGGCACGGCATCATGTCGGAACGGCTCCCTATCTACCTGTCTGAATGGCGATCACTGCTCAGCGTCTACCCCTGACCGGCGTGTGCGTGCCCCCTGGCCGTGTGTGCCCGCCTGACCGGTGACACGCGCGTGCCCACAGGCGTACTGGCCGGCCACGACAATCGCGTCAGCTGTCTGGGCGTGACCGAGGACGGCATGGCCGTCTGCACCGGCTCCTGGGACAGCTTTCTGAAAATCTGGAACTAGCGGCGCCGGCGTCCGCCTCAGCCGCCGCTTCCGGGCGCCGGGCGGCGCCGCGCCGCCGGCGGCCGCGCGCGCACGGCAGTGCTCAGGGTGTGGCGCGGCGCGCGGCGGTGCGCCAGACTAAGCTGCCGTGCTCGCGCGCGCGCGCGCGCGCGCGCCGGCGCCCACACCTAAGTTAGGATGCTATGAATGATGGGACCACGATGTGAGGGTAAGCGTGCGCTGGGCGCGGCGCGCGAGGACGAGTGAGGCGCGCGTGCGCCGCGGCGGCGCCCGGCGCGCCCGGCCGCCCGCCTGCCTACTGCCATACAAGAGACGGCGTCTTGTGAGCCAGGTCATGATTACCCGCTACCTACTACCGGCCGGGCGGCCGCCGTCGCGCGCGGCGGCGGCGGCCGTCGGCACGGCGCCACCGCAGACGGGGCCGGACCGGACCGGACGGCCCGGCGCGCACACGCACAGGCTCGGCTGGGCCGCACTTCTAGTCGCGTCTGCTGGCGCGCCCGAGCAGAGAGAGAGGGAGAGAGCGTGAGGGAGGGGAGCGCGAACGCTCCAGCGTGCGGAGCGGTCGCGTGACAGCCGCCGGTCCAATTCAGTTGAGCGTCAGTATCAGTTTTATTTCGGCTTATCCAGAGGGTGCGCCCGGCGGTCGCGCGGGGCGGGACGGAGCGACGCGCACAGCTCCCCCGCCTTGCCGCGCGCCGGCGCCGGCGCCCACTACATGTAGACTATTGTGTTTAACGGCAAAATAATCATCACGTGATTTGCTGTGAAAAGTAAGTTATTTATGATGTCCAGTTTTACAGGTGTATGTCGGAGCGGCTGCGTCGGGCGCCGGGCGGCCGCGCCGCTCCGCTGCCGGCGGCCCCGCCGGCCGGCCCACTCGGAGGCCGGCAGCACGGCCGCACAACACCACACTCCAGGGCTCAGGGCCGTGCTGCTGTCAGCCGACTGGGCGCGGCCGGCGCCGGGGGCCGCCGGCGCCGCCGAGCGCCGGGCCGCGCCGGCCGCGTCTGGCCGCCGCCGCCCGCGCGCCGCGCCGCCTCCGCCTGTCCCTTCGGGTGGCGCCGGACGGCGGGCGCGCGGCGGCCAGGCGCCGCCCGCACCGCCCGGGGTCGCACCGGCGCGCCGCCGCCGTCGCTCGCCACGCGAGCGCGCCGTATGTTCATGTCCGTGTTTCTTATACCGAGTAACAGTAAGTAGTGCTGCGCGAGTCGGCTCCGCTGTCCTTCGGTCGTCTATCCGCGCGAGCGCGCGAGCCTGCCAAACTCCCCGCCCCGCCCCTGGACTGTGTGCCGCCGGGCTGTGTCACGTGTTATTTGTAGTCACCCCCACGACGGACAGGGGGACGGCCGGGCGTCGACCCGACGCGTGATCGGTCTCGATCTCTGGTGCAGTCCCGGCCAGGGCCGTTTTCTATTTGGTTGTGTCACTGCACGTGGGCGCCGCATGGCCGCTGTCCGCCCGGGCTTGTGTTGACCTGCCTGCTGCCATATGAGCCACGCGCCACCCAGCTACCGTACATATATATACATACATACATGCATACTAGGACTCAGTTGGATGTTGGCTTACGTTCATTTTGTCGAAATTTTACGCTATGGCTTCTATTATATCGTTTGTGGATTTTGTCATGTAAGGAACCATCCGATTTGTCCAATAAAATACTTGTCTTTACGCATCTGTTTGTTATGCCAAGGGCTAAGATAGCTTTGCGTCTCAGTGCAATTGGGAATTTATTGACTATAGGACCGCGAATGTCTACGCTTGTTCCCCTGGAGCTGTCCAGTGAAAATAAACGAGTTGGCTGTCTGTTGTCTGTCATCGCTCAGCATTGCGGGGCTCGATTCAAGGAGTGTGACGGTGTGCGAGGGAATGAGTGCACAGCGCACATCACAAGCAGGTCCGCAAGCAGCGCTGCCTGCCCGCCTCCGCAACTGAACTTGGTGGTTGTGGTTTTGGAGTGCGTCGACTGCGCCCAATGGCTGAACTTCAAGGAGCAGCGTGCCGACACATTCATGGTGGAAAACAACGCTGGGAAGAGTTTTGCCTGATCAGAGGACGTGGCGTAAAAGTGCTGTTAACTGATCACACTGTTCGTGACATTTGAGGAGAGGTGGGCGACAAGAGTACCAAGTCGAATTATTTGTGTTCACCGGGGGGGGGGGGGGGGGCGGACGGCTCAGGTCGTGCTGAAAGCAAGTCGTTTCTTGAATAAGCATGGGACATTTGTGTGCATCGCCATGGGGTTGAATTCAGACGTTCGCCAAGAGTGGGATGTGCCTTCCCCGTCACCACGCCTGTGATATCTGCATTCATTATATGCTGTCAGAAAAAAATAACACATGCCCGGAATCCTGCCAAGCTGAGACAGCAATCCATTTTTGTTTTGTTTTTTCCAGACAACGCCGTTAAGTGCAGAATTAAATATTCGGAAAGGTTGTCCTTGGCTCCTGTCCCATTTCCGGTGCTCATGAAGGGAAGCAGGGAAGCTTTCCGCATGGCCTGCTGAAAATTCGCCACGTGTGTACATTACACGGGACATGTGAAGTACCGCAACGGAGAGGCGTCATTGCAAATAAAGACCCAAAAGACCGGCTTGATATCTCTATTTTTATCACTACTTGGACCTTGGGTCTGATCATGCACACGCCGGCTGAGCGGCTTAAGCCCGATAGAAGGCCTGATAAGCCTCGGGGGCATATCGTTCAATATTTGCAATAACAAGTCTAGTATGAGATCATGAATGTCGTAAATCTTATTACCATGTCAAGTTCGGTGGGAAAGTATAGCTGAAATTTGCCCCGGGAACTGACTCTCCAGCCATCTGTATGTTTTGGCTGCACTTTAATTTATTTTGCTGTGGAGTTTTTCCATTGCCTGGCGCCAAGCGCTTAGCAGTGAACTGCGCTCGCTGCGCCCTATGTAAACAAGTCGATCAGCGCCCGCGGTGGGAGGTTGTTGTGGTTACACTTAGGTAGCCTACTGTGCTGACAAATCGCTGTCTTTTCTATGTGGATTTGCTGTGAAGACATAGCGGATCAGAGCTCTTAATACCAAACAGCTAACGGATTAGATGAAGAAATGAAATGCGTAGGAAGCGTAGGTCTGGTGATGCGCCTCCATCACGTTTGCCTCTATTTTTGTTCTACTGAGAATGCTTGAATCTTGTTGACATGGCATAAGTGTTCTTAAGGCAAAAAGGGTATCGAAATTCTCCTCAATGTGTGCATGCAGCAAATGTCAGTTACTGGCCCAGTCAGGCAAGTGGTTGCTGTAGGCCAGTCTGCAAAGTCACTACTGGAAATCCACAAGATATCAGTATGCTACATCCTAACTCATGTGTGTTAAACAGACCAGGCCAATTGAGCTGATGTGTTAGCAATGCATGCTTAACAATTTGTTTTCAGGGTATTCTGGCCTCAAATTGTTACAATAAAAGTCCTTGAAACATTGGCTCTATGCACTGAAATTGGTGGTGGCCACCCACCAAGCTCTGAGGACTTGGATATTTAATGTATAAGAGATGAATTGTTGCTGCAAGGTCACTGCTACAGCAGACATGTTCAGTGTCTTGTGTTTTTTCCATCCAGGCTGAAGGTAATATTTTAGATTGAGGGACCTCAACACCATGAGATGAACTAGTATGATATTTAAGCAGAAAATTTATATCATGGCACTTCTGCCACAGCCAACATCAAAAATCTCAACTGAACTGTTTAATAGGTCACTTGCCAAGCAAAGCTATGGGTGGAATAACAGCTAAGTGGTTGACACCTCAGCATGCGACATGGGGCGCCCAGCGTCAGATCCTTGTCGCTCCACAGACCCTTGCTGCTAGTACGATCAACATTCACATGCTGTTGTTGATCCATAATATGATGTGTAACTGCACCACACTCCATACAAAATGGAGAAGTGTCATCAAAATGAGCGTGTTTTGTGGTATGCACTAAAATTATTATTTGATTGAACAAAATAATTTTATTTAAATTCAAGTACAAATTTAAGAAGATAATTGGCTGTCCATAACTTGTCTCACACCTCCACTGATAAGCTTCATATCTGAAGACTGAGCTAAGCAGGTATAAACAAAAAATATGGTTTGACTTGTTGAATCCAGTTGGTTGCATCAGCAGGCTTTAGGCACCAGCATCATGGTTCAGGTAGTGGTCTCTGAACCTGGTTTCAGCTGTCTTTCATTAGCTGGCACAGTGATATACATGTTTTTATAGTGCATTTCACAGGCTCAGTCAGGTTTCAGGAGGTTTGCAGCATTTTGCTGTGCACTCACTATACCTATCTACAGCAGCAGTTCCCTAAATCAGACATAACTATTAGTTGATGCTGGCTGAAATGTATCGATGCATTGTCTGGTGTGATACTTGTTGAGATGCTTTTTATAGTTTTCCATGTGGTGAAAATTTATCGACCTGGTGTGCAAGAATGGTTTGACCTCAGTCTTGCTCAAATGTGGAGCGCTGCTTTTATGTGCATGCAGCATCTCTGAACACCAGACCCATCTGCCATCAGATGTTGAATTGATGAATGTGACTAATTGCATGGAATGTCTTGAAAATAACAACAATATTCAACTGTTCATTTCACCTTGATTATCACTTCTTACTTTGGTGTGGCAAAGAAAGCACAAGCAAGCAGAACCTTGACCAAGTTTGAGAGCCAGAACCAGTTACAAAGATGCTCAAGTAGGCAAGCCCACAGTTTGAGCCAGTAATATGAACCATGTGATGCATTCATATTAGTTTAGTTAAATGTCATAAAATGTTTTAATTTCAGGCCAAAATGCTACCCGAACTTGGTAGGTGGAAGCCAAGTGAAGCCAAGACCATGGTTGTCTAGTTGTGATTATTTTGAGAGCTTATTGAGTGGTGTGATATGGGAACTGATGGAACCAGAAACTGGCAACTCAACAAACAAAATGGAGGAGTCAGCGACCCCTAAAGACTCAAAGGATGTCACCAAGTCCAGACATGACATCTTCATCCAGGAGATTGAGGGCATGGATGACTACTGGGGCTCCACCTTCCGCAACGTGTACGACAAAGAGGAGCAGGAGCAGTTCATGCAAGAACTGGACGACCGCATCAAGGAGCACGACAAGAACATCGAGCGCATGTGCAGCTTCCACTACCAGGGCTTCATCGACTCGATCCGGGAGCTGCTGCAGGTGCGCTCGGAGGCGAGCAAGCTGAAGCACGAGGTGGTCGGCGTGCACCAGGAGCTGGCCGACGTGTCGCTACAGTTGCTGCAGCAGGGCGACACGCTGGCGCGCGCGCGCCGCGTGCAGACGAACGTCCAGCAGGGCATGACGGCTCTGATGGCGTGCCTGCCTGTGCTCGAGACGTACGCCAAGCTGAGCCGACAGATGAAGGAGCAGCGCTTCTACCCGGCGCTCAAGACGCTCGAGCTACTCGAGCTCACGTACCTGCCGCGCGTGGCCGAGCACCGCTTCGCGCAGACGATCCGCGAGAGCGTGCCGCGCATGCGCGACAGCATCCGCGACGCGTCCATGTCCGACCTGAAGGACTTCCTGGAGGAGGCGCGCCGCGAGTCGCCGCGCGTGGGGGAGGTGGCCATGCGGCACGCGGCCGAGCAGTGCGCGCTGGACGCGGCCGCGCCGCGGCCCGCGATGCAGAAGCGGCATACGCTCGCCTTCCTCGGCGTGCAGGCCATCTCGCCGATCGCGCTATACGGCGAGGAGCCGGCCGACGACGCCGACGACGAGGGCGCCGCGCAGGAGATGGTCAACTTCTCTGCCGTCTACCGCTGCCTGCACATCTTCACGGCGCTGGGCGCGCGCGACGCGTTCGAAACTTACTACCGCAAGCAGCGGCAGCAGCAGTGCGAACTGGCGCTGCGGCCGCCGGCCAACATGCACGAGTCGCTGGTCGGCGTGCGTGACTACCTGCACGGCGTGGCCGGCTTCTTCGTGGTGGAAGATCACGTGCTCAACACCACATCTGGCCTGGTGACGCGCGCCCACCTGGACCAGCTGTGGTCGGAGGCGCTGGCGCAGCTGACGGCCGCGCTGCAGACCCACTCGGCCTGCTGCACCGATCCCAACATGCTGCTCACCTTCAAGCGACTCATCATGATCTTCAGCCACACGCTCCGCAACTACGGCCTGGCGGTGCAGCCGCTGAACCAGCTGCTGCTGGACATCCGCGACCACTACAGCGAGGTGCTGATGCAGCGCTGGGTGCAGGTGTTCCGCGAGATCTTCGACAGCGACAACTACCACCCGGTGCAGGTGGACTCGGAACAAGAGTACGAGCAGATCACGCTCGTGTTCCCCTACGCCAACGCGCAGCTGGAGAAGGCGCCATTCCCGAAGGCGTTCCCCTTCTCGCTGATGGTGCCCAAGGTGTACTCGCAGGTGAAGGAGTTCATCCACTCGTGCCTGCGCTTCTCCGAAGACCTGGACCTCAGCCAGAGCGAGAAGGACGACGTGCTGCGCAAATCGACGAACGTGCTGCTGACGCGCACGCTGTCCGGCTGCCTGGCCACGCTGATCAGAAAGCCGGGCCTGGGCCTGCTGCAGCTCATCCAGATCACCATCAACACCATCTACCTGGAGGAGGCCAGCGTCTACCTGGAGGACGTCATCACCAGGATCACCGGGTAAGATGCCGACAGAGCGGGTGAACAGGGCAGCGTCACTGGAATCACCGGATCACCATGGGCCTGTTGGCGCAGGTCGTGTGGGAATGGGGATGGTTCGCCACTACAATCGGTAGGAATTCTAACAGTGACGCGTTAAAACCTTTGCGCCACAGTCCCTTTTCACTGGCAGAGGGCCATCTGGTTATTTCAGTTGAAACCCCACGTGTGAAGAGGATGCATTGCCATCGAACCGTCGGTCATCATCTGCGAATTTTCGACATCACAGCCAGCACTCATCATTTGTTGAGATGCATATGTCCCTTTCTATGTTGCCTCGAAGTGGGCAGGTAATTGTCCGGATTTCTTGATTTTCTTGAGTCCCGATTTGCTCACCTGAAGGCGCGAGTGAATGCCGCACGCCCCGCTCGCGTTCGCACCCCGTGCTAAGTTCTCACCGCCCCGGCAGCTACAACCCGAAGCAGGACGGCGGCCTGCAGTCACGCCTGGTCGGCCACACCATGTTCAAGGACATCCGCGCTGAGACAGAGCAGCAGATCTACATGCAGCTGCAGGCCAAGATCGACGAGTTCCTCGAGCTGGCCGCCTACGACTGGCTGCTGCCAGAGCCGGAGGGCACGGCCAGCGCTTACCTGGTCGACCTCATCTACTTCCTCAACACCACCTTCACGGCCTTCACCAACCTGCCGACCAAGGTGGCGCAGACGGCCTGCATGAGCGGCTGCCAGCACGTGGGCAAGCAGCTGATGCAGCAGCTGCTGGGCGAGGACGCGCGCCAGCTGTCCACCGGCGCGCTGCAGCAGCTCAACCTGGACGTGATTCAGTGCGAGCGTGAGTTGCCGGCGGCGGCGGGGATGGCGTTCTTGGGTGGGAGCTCGCGGGAGGGACTCGCTGCGGCCTGGCACCAGGTTGTGAGCGTGCTCGCTGTGTGGGTGTCTGGTGTGGAGGGGTTATCCCCGCGGGAGGGACTCTCCGCGGCCTGGCACCAGGTTGTGAGCGTGCTCACTGTGTGGGTGTCTGGTGTGGAGGGTTGATCCCCGCGGGAGGGACTCACTGCGGCGTGGCGCCAGGGCGGGAGTGTGGTCACTGTGTGGGTGTCTGGTGTTGAGGGGTGATCCCCGCGGAAGGGACTCGCTGCGATGTGGCGCCAGGGCGGGAGTGGGGTCACCGTGTGAGTGTCTGGTGTTGAGAGGCGGTCCCCGCGGGAGGAAGGACGGAGCCTTCTGTAGGTGCGGCCAATCTGTGGCGGACGGGCACTCGCCTCTCGCCGCGCTGCACGATTGCTCGTCTGGCGATAGAGTGGACGGAAGCCTTGTAACCGCGTCTCAGGGATGGAGATATGTCGTGCTGTAGCGGGATAGGCCGACTGGAGATGTAGCCGGGCTTCGTGGGATGTGCGAGATTTAGCGGTATCGATTGCTTACCGATTTGAACTGAAACCAATCTCGACCTCGCTGTCGCATTCGTTCAGGCTGCAGCGCAGTCTTGGCAACGCATCCAAGCAGCACTGAAGAGGACCTAAAACGTCATGTAACGTTTAAAACGAGTGGCTGTTGAGACAATCTTCCACCAACCAAATCGTCTTCCGGTCACCGTATGTGCTATCCTTAGTTCTTACAGTCCCATCCATGTCCCTTTCGCTGGTCGTCCATTCCATCGTCTTCTCCGGAGGCCGCCCCAAGTCGCAGTCCCGTCGTCCATCAGCTGACGCTGTCGCCCCGGTCCCCCGGCAGAGTTCGCCGCCTCGGAGCCGGTGGCCGGTTTCGAGGAGGGCGCCCTGCTGATGTGCTTCGCCGACCTGCGCCAGCTGCTCGACCTCGTGCTCGACTGGGACTGGGCCACCTACTTCCAGGAGTACGGTGCGCCCGACGCCCGCTACGCGCGCGTCAGTCCGGCGCGTGCCACCGTCGTGGTGGAGAAGCTGCGCGATGCCGACAAGAGGAACATGTTCTCCGTGCTGAAGCGGGCCGAGCGCGATCGCAAGAAGCTGCAGGACACGGTGCTGAAGCAGCTGCGGCAGCTGGCGCAGGCCGGCCAGCAGTGACGTCGGCGGAGCTGGGGGACGGGGGGGGGGGGAGTCGCGGCCAGTGCAAGAGGCTAGTTACATGGGAATGGTACCAAAGTGCTTCAATTCGAGTCATCAGAGGCTGTTGATTTTGTGTTATGTGGGGGCATGTGTTCGCGCAGCGGATTTGATTACCCGGGGCTTTGTCACTGTCGCTGTGAGCACTGCAAAGCGTGTTAGGCGGTGCCGCCGCTGCCAGGCCGCCGTGTGCGATATTAATGCGACCCGCGAAGAGGTCGTGCTAAGTCATTTTATTGTTTAGCTTTTGCAGCGCGCGTGTAGGGACTAGTGCCTGTGTGTGCCACGAAACCGATTATTCAATACACCAAATATCTACACCACCCGAAATTGATTTTCGCTGGCGGTCTTGATGTGAGGCAGATTGAAGTGGACGCTTCGCAAGGCAGACATGGCCAGAGGCGCTGGAGCCCGTCCGCGCGACGTACCGGACCCCGCCCCGGCCGCTGACAGCGGATGAGGCGGAGTGGGCCAGCAGCCGTCAGATGTACGACTGGCTGGGTGTGGGGGTGGACCAACAGGTGTCCTGCGTAAACAATGCTCAACCGTTGTGGACCTCAATGAAACATGCTATAGGTGGCGTGTGCCAGCTATGTGTTGGTCACTCACTCCGAGCAGGTTTTCCTGCGCACTCGGTCCGTAAAGTCGTTCCTCAAAAACCGTCTAAAACCGTCAGTCACGTGGATGTCGTATTCCCTCCTGTCCGTCTCACGTCACGCGTGCCTCGACTGCCGGTGAAGAGGGCGACTTGTGCCGGCCAGACCCACACCGTGGATGGGCGGGAAGTATCAGCGGACGGTGCGGGCACGGGCCGCTGGTCGGTCCGCTCCCCGCGTGTTACGCGGGTGGAGGCTTCGGAATTTCTTTCGATACGTAAGAGTCGGAATTTCGATTTGTTGTGAATTGTCTAGCAGTGCGTTTTTGGCACAAGGCGACTGTTACGGATGCTGGTTGAGAATGTCCCCATGCCCTGGTTGGCACAGGAGGGGGGAGAACTAAAACACACTTAATATTTCGGCACAACCAGACTTATCGCGCAACCGGCACGCAAAGCGTTTCCCACGGTCTGCCCAGTCACCATGGCGGCAGCTCTTGTCCTGGGTTCGCAGGATGAGGCGTCGAACGGCGGCGGGCGATCACGCGCAGGAAGACAGCACAGCTGGACACGTCCCGGCCGGCGCGACACGCAGCCATGACGGGACTACAGGTTGACGGGTTCAGTTCTCACCAGGTATCGTATATTTACAATTGTTCCTACTATGCATTACCTGCTCACCTGTCAACACCATTTTCTGCAGGGTCCTGGCTACACGAGGGCAAGGCTTTCCCATACACATGGCTAGATGGCGTCAATAAACGGCCTGTCAATGCCACATTCGTCGTGAAAGTGACTGGCTCGTCGGCGCGCACATGGAATGATCGACACGAGAACGGTGACACCTAATCCCGCCTAGTGCGCATGCGCAGATATTGCACAGCGCTCGAGCGTCACGCCACCTGAAAAGTTCATAAAATCATCTTGTCCCGACACGGAGTACAAACTCTGGCTGCTCGCGGCGCACCAGGCGCACCCGATCCACAACAACGGCACACCCGTGAGGCGTCGGCCGCGCCTGAGTTCGCGCAGACCTGCCAGTCCGATAACGTCAGCAGCAGCCTTCCGGAGCCGGGACCTCAGGAGCACCGTCAAATCACGCCGAGCCACCGCACGCCAACAATGGACACAGACACGTGATTAACACTCGCCATTTTGGCACCAGGCCACGAGCGGCGTCCCAGCACGCCGCCGTAACAGCGATGAGAAGTGTCACCGCCTCAGCGCATGATTATCGCCGTATGAACATGTACTCTCACGTCTTGACTTCTGTCAACCACAATTCACCCGAACACTAGCGCTCGCACCCGTCACACCCTCACTTCGGCTCGCCCACCAACTTTGGGCTGCTTTCCCGGCCGACAGGTGGCTCTGCAGTCACGGTGGGCGCCGCCCGCGGGCTGACCGACTCCGCGCTCGCCGCCGCCGCCGCCGTCGAGGGCGCGGCGGCGGGTTCTGCCGAGGTCTGCACACTCGCCGCCGGCTTAGTGTCCGATTGTGAAGAGGTCGCCGTCGTGCTCGCGGCCGCGGCCGGCGGGGCCTCCGCCTTTACCACAGGTCCGACGGCGCCGGTCGCCTCCGCCGCCGCCGCTGTCGCCTCGTCCTCCTCATCCTTTTCAGTCTTGTTGTGTCCCGGCAGGAAGAAGAGCGGAAACATTCCCAGAATGCAGCCAAACGCCACGCCGAAGGCCCGGCCCTGAAACGGACGCAGCACGTCGGGTCAATGCCTCGGCACCAGAGGTCACGGCACGTTAGGTCACCATCACGGGACCAGAGGACACCGTGTACCAAGTCACCGACACAGGTCAGAGTCGAACCACGCCACAGGCGCCAGCTGACTGTCCCACGGACATAAGCCACGTCCACAACAGAAACAAACCCGCGTCAACGCAGCGACGCGAGTGTGAGGCACGAGCCAGCCGCACACATCGACGCGTCGGAGCACCCGTCGGTCACTCACGATGTTGGAGAACCAGTGGGAGATCTTGAGGTCGTGCTGCTCGGGCGTCATGCTGGGGGCCGGCACGCCGATCCGCATCGCCAGCACCTCCACGTAGAAGGCCGAGCCTGCGGCGGCGGCGGGCGGCGGGCGTGAGGGCGGCGCGCCGCTGACGAGCCGGTCGGCGCGCGCCAGAGCGGCGGACCACGAGCGACGGGCGCCGCCGGACGGGCGCGCGCCACAACACAAATACCCGTCCAGTACTCAAAGCTGGACTTCAGACAGCACTGATTACTTGGTCACCTTGTAAACGTCATTTGAGTCATGCGTCATACGACCGGCGCAAGGTTGCCAGCGAGGAAACAAATAAGTGTATCAGCGGGGCTCCTGTCATCAGCTGTCCGCACATAAATAACCAAATTCATGCGCATGTCGCAGGAGAGCGTCCGTCGAAACACATCGGCGAAAACGTCACAAGCAACGTCACTGACACGGATGCAGGGTACGCCTCAGCCCGGCGCGTCTGGTCCACACCACTCCGCCTCCATAAATGGAGAAGAGAATGACAGGACCGATCTCGAACGTGACGGACACAGACCGCGTGGCATACGCTACTGCAACGAAATCGGCTCCAGAACGTGGATTCCCGCCGGCGCAAGGCGTGCTGGGACAAGGGCAAGGTCGGCGTGACCTGCTCGGCACCTCGGCGACATCCCCTCGCTGAGGCCATAGCGACGGCTTAGGAAGGTTCGGGCACTGCTGCGTCTGCACAGCTGAAGGTCAGCCCCGCTGCTGTACGCCGGAGGGACCCGAGCCGAAGGGACCCGAACAGGAGGGACTCGAACACACCGCAGCGAACACATACCGGTAGAAGGCTCGTGAGTCTCCAGTTACGTAACCCGTGGGTGGTTACGTGGGTCGCGCAGGGCCGGAGTCTCGGGGTCAGGTGGTGGTTTGGAACCAGGCCCAGTGTATTTTCGGTGCAGTGACGGCGGAGCACCACTGTTTACCAGATGGACGCCGCAAACACGACACCGCAATGCTCGGCACCCAGCTGCCAGGCAGGTTCTCGATTTTTCGAGTTTCGTCAGGTGTGTCCCTTGGGACAGTTCCCAGAAGAGATTTCCCACATTTCCCGAGACTCAACTCTGAGAGACACCGACAATTCCGAAGGTGTCCTTTCTGAACTGAACCCGTCAGATGCAGGCAGATTGCATGTATGCATGAACGCACAACCAATTAAACTCGGCACTCCAAACATACCACAAACAAGATATAATACTGATATATATATATATATATATATTATTATTATATATAGACTTTATTCATTATATATATATATATATATATATATATATATATACATACAAGTTACTAACCACATTCCTCAACATTCCAATGCAATACAAATTGCGCAAGCTATCAACGATCGGCATATTCTGTTCATGACGTGGAACCAAGTATCAAGAAACTCTGGGAATGATGCTACCGCTGCTATTAGTTTCGATCCCAACTGGACCCAGCTCAAGAAAACGGGGGCCCCAATGCCAGTGTCATGTATCAATGTAACAGCCACAGCTGCTGGGCCGCTGGCACCGGACGCCGACGACAGCCGACAGGTCAACCTCCGATAACGTGGAAGCCCAACACATCACGGCATGTGAGCCGTACGTCTGGGCGGACAGCGGGGTGACGTACACTCCCGACGCTGTGGACGGTTTCGGCGGAAGGCACGTGCCGCAAGGATCTGTTGCCCTTGGCAACGAGCGAGGAGCCCACCTCTCACCTCGTGACCCACCGAAATAGCGCCAGACATTTCCGAGTTGTCGGCGTCGAATCCCCCCTAAATGAACCACTTCCGCTCCAGTGCCCGCCGTCTTGGGCGCCTGAGCACCGAAACCACGTGACCGTCGCCTGTGACCAAGGCTGACCTCAGCTGGCAGTCACGTGGCTGGCGCGGGTGGAGCCACCGCGACCCCTGGGGTCACTGGGGCCCGCCGAGAGCCCGCCAGCTGCCCAGCTCGGCCGGCTCCGGACATCGGGCAATCACGACCTCAATCCAGCTGGAGCCCGACGCCGCGCCGCCGCCAGTCGTCCCCAGCTTTCCTTCGTGCCATCGAACAAGCGCGGCCGCGGCGACAGGGGCCGCGGCGACAGGGGCCGCGGCGATAGGGCCCGCGGCGACAGGGGCCGTGGCGACAGGGCCCGCGGCGACAGGGGCCGTGGCGACAGGGGCTGCGGCGACAGGGGCCGTGGCGACAGGGGCCGTGGCGACAGGGGCCGCGGCGACAGGGGCCGTGGCGACAGGGGCTGCGGCGACAGGGGCCGTGGCGACAGGGGCCGCGGCGACAGGGGCCGTGGCGACAGGGGCTGCGGCGACAGGGGCCGTGGCGACAGGGGCCGCGGCGACAGGGGCCGTGGCGACGGGGGCCGTGGCGACAGGGGCCGTGGCGACGGGGGCCGTGGCGACAGGGCGCGCAGCGACAGGGCCCACGGTAACGGGGCGATAATCGATGCGAACGCCAACCCCGCGGTGGCTGGCCGGCCCCCGGCGGGTGGCCGGCGGGCCAGATCGCCGGTGTTGGCTGATTCTGGGCACCCCTCACACGTCCGCGGGCGAGGTCAGCGACCGTCGCGGCGCCGTCTGAAAGCCCTGCCAAAACGCCGGCGGCGGGTCGGCTCGGGTCGCGGTCCTCGCCGCCGTCGCCGCGTCGGTCCGGCACGCGCCGCGTCAGCGTGTTCCGTCGCCGACGATGACGTCTGCCCCGGCGTCGGCCGCGACGACCGACGGCCAGGCGAGCTCGCCGCCAGGGCGCCCGGACGCCGCCCCGTCCCGGCTTGGGAGGGTGCCTGTGCGGCGGTAGGTGTGCGTGGACACGATGCCCGGGTTCATGTCTAGGGACTCTGCTAGGATACGTTGGCGACCGACGGCGGGTCACGGGACGCTGAGCTGTTTGCCGCAGCCTCCGCTGCCAGCTCACCAGCAAACACGCCGCGCTGCCAGTCTTCTGTGGACTCTGGACCCATTCCAGTGGGACAAGGGCGGCGTGGCACAATTCATAGCACCGTTTGGCAGCGGCGCAGGTGTTTGCCGTGGTGAGGGGCGACCCCCAGGACTCTGGCTAGGGACCCGTTCGCGCAGCAGCTGGAGGAATGCTCTCCTCTTTAATGACTGCAGACACACCTCCGACCCCCGGTGCGCAGAGTCCCCGAATTAGCCAAGAAGGCAACTGAGCATTTCGACGGCTAAGAAGTCACTGCGAAGTTCAACAAAGAAAAAAGGCAGTGGACAACGGGCATGAAATAATGAAGCATTGAACATTGGATATACAGTAACCTACGGACAATTAGAGATTACAACGTCTCGCCTAAAACAGTTACAGCCAAATGATTCCCTGAATGCCGATGTCAAATCCACATTCCCGCCGCGAAGATGAGACTACTCAGCTGAGGAAACTCACTACAAGGAAGCATATTATGTATATCTGAATACACTGAAGCTGCTTACGATATATATATAGCACTCCTGACTCATTAGCACTCATCGGTCTTATATAGGAAAACGGAAACTATGCACATCGTAAAGTCCATCTCACATCGCTGCCATATCTCCAGGAGTGGATGGTGATGTAAAGTGAGGAGCATAATGTAATTTCACATGGATTGAGTCTTCCCCGTGGGTGTCTTTGGTCTCTAATCACGCCGCCCCTTCTCTGCATTGGTTCGAAATCACTGGAGGAAATCAAACAGCGCACAACATTCACATTAACTCCACATCTGGGGAAACCTCAGCTTCAGTACGGACTATGCTTTTCTGAACCTTCGCTTCAGTCAGAGCGTATCGGCTACTATTTCAGCTAGCTGGTGCCCTGGGGCTAAAAAAACCAGGGACAATAAGTGTGAACTTATGCTTGGATAGCTGAAAAGACCTTGTCCTGCCCAACAGTACGTCGCTCCAGACCCAGGCAGAATAGCTGCCCTCCGGGCGGGGTGGCCCAGCGTCAGCGCCATGCCACGCCCAGCAGCCGGCGCCTCACCTATGCCAGCCACGTCTGAGACGGCGTTGCCGAGCGCGGCCGCCGCCATCGTGCTGATACTGAACGCCACGCCCACAGAGGCCTCGATGTAGTCACCCTGCGGCGGGCCGGTCACAGGTCAGAGAGGTCAGCACCCACCGTGACGGTGAGCGGGTGCCGCACATCGAGGTGCGCAGGGGGTCCCGCCGCCGCCGTGGACACGCGTGATGGCCGCCAAGCGAGCACACACAGAGGCAAACGTGTCTGAATAGTCGGCCGGTTCGTGCCTGGTATGAGGGAATGTGGTACATGCGCTACGCCAGGTGACACAAACACCACAAGCAGTGCCAAGGACAACAGCAGGGGGCCTTTATAGTGCCACAGAATAGCATATCGCAAATACGAGGAGTACGGCACAGGACAAATTGCAGAAGAAACTTACCGCAGTGATCATAATGACATTGTCTAAAAATCCGAAGCCAATGAATGGTATGGAGTTAAACAACGCAGCTGCAAAAGAGACAACACCAGTCAGTCCTCAAAGCGCAAACAAAGACAACTGCCAAAACAACACCGTCAGCGTCCAACGCTGGCTCATACGGTACACCAAGTGCGGCTACTGGCTAACCAAAATGTGGCTACGAATGTCGACTAGAAACGACAACTTAGCAGCTAGCAGGCGTACTCAACAAAACCGCACCGCTCGTTCGTTCTCAGCGGTCCAGAAGGCAAAGCTGGGGGCCTGTGACGCCGCCTGGGAGGTCACAGCGGCGCCGTGATGCGGCATACACGCGAGTGTTCGAGCCCCAGCTGCCACCAGCACCACGCGCCCTGCACTCCACCCCGAACTCTGACCCCCGCCGTGCCCCCTTCCGTCCCCCCCCTCCCCGTCGGTCGGCAGCGACGCACAACAAGGAACTCAGGGAGTTTAAAACACCACAGCCGGGAGAGAGGCTACAGAACGCCACATTTGCGGAGGGGGGGGGGGGCACGGAACACCACCACCGCCGGGGTGCGGAGCACCGCCCGACCGCTGCCGTGCTCTCACTGTGTATCAGCTGGCCGGGGGTGGGCTTCGGGACACTCGTGGCTGAAACAGAACAGAGGCCGACGTCAGCACGCGGCTACGCTGACCTCACAGGCGGGCTGGCAATGGTCGGCCCGGGGCACCGCCACCGCGACCGGGCAGGGACGCGCGCCGCACTCACCGGTCACTCAAGACACTCCGTTCAGCGGTCCGACAGGCCGCACATGGCCCATCCGGCTGCATTAGTTGCACTACATTAGCTCAGTATGACAATGGCGAGGGTTTCGGTCTTATCGTCTGCTTTGTCGTACACGACTTTGTGCGTGTTGAATCAAGGACCCGAACCCGACGCATGGGCTCACATATAATGCGCAGACCAGGCATGTCGTAAGCAGCTAGGATAAGCCCCTGTTCGGCTGAAAATAGCATACACATCACGATACAGCGGACGCATTTACAGACACTTCACAGCGAACAGGAGACAAACCAGCCGGCAGAAGCATGACCGGCTTCTGCGACGCTTTACCGATGCACGAGCTGTGCCTAAGCGGGGCTAAACCGCCGGACGTCGGCGATCACACCTGCACGTCTGGCGATGACACCCGCACCAACCAGAAGCTGACAACGCACCCGCACCGACCGACTCATCGCAGGCCAACACATTACTCCGTCGCATGGGAACGACCCTCACGGCCCGCGGCGTCCAGACCCCGCGCCGATTCCTCGTCCACCGCGGCCGCTCGTCTAATCATCCCGGCCGCCTGCGGCAGCTGCCCAGGCCGCCGGCCGCGGGCGTTCCGCACACCCCCACGCGCTGATAGCGCGCCGTCGCCCATCTGGGCGCTCGGGCGCGCTGATCCCGTTAGCGAGCGGGAGTGCCACCGGCTTGTTTTTGTCGCGAGTGTGCAGGAAAGGGGCGAGGTCTCTTGTGACGGTCGGGTTCCGCATGGGTAGCGCGAACGTTACGGTGTCCATAACAGATCAGCAAGACCATTCTCGGAACAACGGCGTCGTCCACTCCCTCCCTCGCGCGATGCCGTCAGGCTTGACAGCCTTCAGCTTCTCTCGGCGCTGGCCAAAGACTGCGACAAGACCCGCCGTCACGGAGTCCGCGCCGGACCGACCTGCCACCCCGGAGTCCTCCTGCCCTCACGTCCTCCAGTCCTCCAGTCCTCCAGTCTCGTCCCATTACGCTCCGCTCGGCCCGGCCACCGAGAGGTGTCTCTGACGGCGCGGCGGTGCCGTGCGCCTCGCCGGCACCTGCGCCGCTCCGGCCGCTCCGGGTAGTCCGGGAGAGGCGTCTCTGACGGCGCAGCGGTACCGTGCGCCTCGCTGGCACCGACGCCGCTCCGGCCGCTCCGGTTAGTCCGGGAGAGGCGTCTCTGACGGTGCGGCGGTGCCGTGCGCCTCGCTGGTACGGGTGCTGCTCCGGCCGCTCCGGTTAGTCTGGGAGAGGCGTCTCTGACGGCGCGGCGGTGCCGTGCGCCTCGCTGGCACCGGCGCCGCTCCCGCCGCTCCGGTTAGTCCGGGAGAGGCGTCTCTGACGGTGCGGCGGTGCCGTGCGCCTCGCTGGCACGGGCGCCGCTCCAGCCGCTCCGGTTAGTCCGGGAGAGGCTTCTCGGACGGCGCGGCGGTGCCGTGCGCCTCGCTGGCACCGGCGCCGCTCCCGCCGCTCCGGTTAGTCCGGGAGAGGCGTCTCTGACGGCGCGGCGGTGCCGTGCGCCTCGCTGGCACCGGTGCCGCTCCCGCCGCTCCGGTAAGTCCGGGAGAGGCTTCTCTGACGGCGCGGCGGTCCCGTGCGCCTCGCTGGCACCGGCGCAGCTCCCGCCGCTCCGGTTAGTCCGGTTGGCGGCCGCTGGAGGCCACCCTCCCGGCACTCGAGCACGCTGCCGATACTTCAGCCGGTACTGACAGCCCGTCACGAGTCAGCACCGGCGGCTCGTCAAGGGACCTTTAGATGGGACGTCGCAAGAGGGGGTGGGGCGGGGGATTGTTCGCCTACCCTCATTAAGCTCGCCGAAACGAAAACTGTGTACGCTGGGACTGAAGATCTTCCGCTGGTCAGCCATCAGCAAGCCCAATAGATAATGCAGCCGACCCGATCGGCATGGCGGCAGCGTGTTGCAACAAGAACAAGCATCCTTTAATTGCTGGACTCTTCACGTCCTTGCTTCTTTAAGCTCCCTCTTTGCGCACCCTGCATTGAAAAAGCACGACGTACTCGCTGCACTGGCCCCAATAGTCCTGCTTCCCCAGTCTACTCCACGTCGAGTTCACCACGAAGCGGACGCGGGGAGGCGTAGTACGCACAGCCGCCGGCCGCCGGGCCGGCGCCCCACACGCGCGTCACCGGCTAAAACGGCCGGCACCCACGCGGTGACGTCATCCCTGCGACGTCACAGCCGACCACCGGAATGCGGCGCGCGTGACGTCGTCGTTTGGCAGGCCGGAGCGGCCGCGCGGCGGCGTGCGAGCTATGTGGACGCTAGGAGCCATCGCGCCGTCGTCAGCTGTTCGGGAGGAACGGGCCCCGGGCCGCCGGGAGCCACGCCTGCGGACCACTCACGCCCAGCCGTGGGCGAACATCGCATGACGCCGGCCGGTGCCGGGCCCTCCGCAATTCCGGCACGGCCGGGCGCGCCCGCCTTCCACGAACGGCGCCGGCGGCGGCGGCGGCGGTCCGGGTCGGGTCGGCCCACCGATAGCGGCGGGGCGGTTGGCTCGCGCTGCCGTGCCGTGACGAGCCTGGCGGCGGCCGACGCCGGCCGTGACCCGCTGGCACCGCTGGCGGCGGTCGGTGGCCTCGGGCGCGTAGCCAGCGGCGGCGGCGGCGGCGGCAGCGACGGGAACACGAGGAGCGTCGAGAGACACCACCCGACGGGCGCTGTCCGGCGGGCTGAAGGTGACGAGCGCGACAGACGGTGTCGGCGCGGGGGGGAGGTGACAGAGGCGGTGATTGGAGGTCAGGATCTGGGCCACGTCGGCTCGGAGCTGGATGCGTCATGGAGGGCTGTGGCTTTTTAATAGCCTTACTGCCTTCTGTAAGCTGTCCGGAAATATATTTCTCACACTATCAGACATTTGCTTCCGAAATGCCGGACATTCTCTCCCACAACACCGGAGTTGCAGCTTGCAACTCGTAACCGGACTTAGATGCAACCGATGAACAGCCGTGGACGGCTATTCGGAAAAGCCAGCATTAACAAGAACATAATCCATGGTCGGAAGCGTACCTTCAGCTCCCTTACTAGAGCCGCTACGTGACGTGCTAGACAAACCACCGGCACCAGCCGACCGCCGCTGCTTTCCTCCACTCTTCCGCTGCAGACGGCCGCCCCCCAGCCGCGCGATAGGTCAGAGCGGAGCTGAGCTGCTAGCCGGTCCGTCTCCGGCCCTGGGGGCGTCCGGCAGTCTACAAGGGGCAGCGGCGGCGGCGGCGACGGCGGCTCGCTCTGCTGGCTCCCTGCCGCCGGCCACGGACCCGCCGCATAGACACTGGTCGCCGGTGAGACGGGGTCGTGCTGGCTGCTCCGGCCCGAATGCGGCCGTTTCAGAGGAGAGCCGAGCACAACAGCGCTGACTGCCGTCTCCGGGCGTAATATCACGGCCACGTCATGCAGGGGGGCGGCGGGCGCCAGCGCTGATTGTAAAGTCATGAACGCGTCAACGGCTTGTGGGAACTGACAGGCGCTCGGCACAGACCGGCCCACTCGCTCACGGCAGACGCCCGGGCGGAGGCTGGTGGGCACCGGCAGCGGACGGGCCGGGCCGGGCCGGGCTCCACGGCGGGCCGAGAGAACGCGAACAGCGCAGCACGCCCGCGGCAAGCAAACGCATTTTTGTATGCTCGTGGGTGGGGGGGAGCAGTCACAGAGAAGAGACGTGAGGAAACTGTTGTGGACATTCGCGTGACGTTAAAATCGGCTACAAAGCATCTAATCGAGAACGGGGTAGATAGCTGGCGATACGAGACGCAGTCGTCCATCCAACCTTTTACGACCGCCCGATAATACCAGCTGACACAAAAGCGATAAGAAGTCAGCAAAACCGCAGCCTCACCACCCATTCGCCCGGCCGCGGGCGCTGCAGTTCCAGAAAGAAAAACACGGGGCGCCGGGCCGGCAGCCACGCGCCTGGCCCGCCCCCACGTCACGGCAAGGCCGACAGCTCATGACGTCACCGCGTGACGCAGTACGCCGGCCCCAGACCGGCTGTGAGCCGCCAGCACGGCCGAGCCAGCAGCGCTCTCTGTGGTCCCGGCCGCTCGTCATTCAAAAATCGCTTCCCCTGGGCCTTGCTTGACCGCCAATTACGATTTATAGCTCACGTACGGTGTGTCGAAAGGTCTCTGTTGCCCAATGTCTGCCTAAACTTGCTAATCCGGACAAGATTCACGACCCATTATCAGTCGTCTGCTTTCGTTGCCAACCGTCCCGACTCGGTTGCAAGCGTCTATCCGCAAAACACCGCCGAGCGTCTTTCAGAACACGCCGACGGGCCAGCGTCGTCTTATGTTCAGCTACTGCGCGGGTCGCCAGTTCTGAGTGGCGCCGGCGCTCAAAGCGGGAGGAGGGAGGGCCTCATCTGCCGATCGGTAGCCCTCCATCACGGGCCAGACGTCCGGGAGACGGCCGCGCGACGAAGGTCGACCGTCTCCGAGGACGGGCCGACTGTCCCCACATCACGGTACCTGCCGACAGCGTAGTGGTTCGGTTTCCCGCGGTGCCCTTCGTGTCAAGGTGAGAGGCAGGCGATGCCATATACGGCTCAGCAGCAGTGGCGCGTCGTGAAGTCCCTATGCCAACAACTGTCCTCATGTTCGTGGAAGGGGCAAGCTCGTCAGACACCGGCCAGATGACACGGGCGCGACGCGCACACACGACTGCAGAACGTGCGATCGACGCCACGCCCGCGGGTGCGCCTCAGACGTTCTGAGGCGGGGACGTGGAGACTGGAAACGACTTCTACGGTGACCTGATCCGGAACACGTCACTCGCTATCACCTAGGGCGACGCCTTCTGCGTCACTCTGTAATTCGCCCGTCATCAGCCGACATGTGGCACTGCACAGTCATTCTCCGCATCACCACCCTCGAGCCGACCGCGGGCCGCGCACACCTGCCTCGAGCCGACACGACGCCTGCGTAGAACACAGACGCCGCCGTACAAATAGCCTGGGGCGCAGGAAGGTCAGCGCAGGCACGCCAAGAGCGCATCCCGGCCGACAAGGGACGCCGCCTCCCCCGCCCCTCGCCGCACGTGCACCTGTGGTGTTTACATACGCGGCAGCGGGGGGGGGGGGGGGGGGTGCTGGTACATCTGACGCGTCGGTCACTCGTAAGTGCTCCGCCCTCCTGTTCAGAGGTAGTCCGCCACTTAACAGCTGTCTGGCCAGGGCTGACGCGCGCGAGGAGCGGCGGCGGCGGATAGCGCGTAGTCCGTTTGCAGATGCAACAGAGCGTCTCCGACCTGCCGCCCGCTCCGCGAAGGAAACTGAGCTTCGCGAGGTGAGCTGGAAACCCGTCACATGCCACGTGACAGCGACCTGGCGTCTGTGTCAAAGGGGCCGGGCCTCCTATCGCTAATTTGTGGCCGGCCCCCGGCGCTCGGCGGACGGCTGCGGGTCACCACCTTGCAGCGTGTCTTCGGGCGCGCGACTCGAAGCGCGGGCCGCCGGTCACCAATATCCGCAGTTCTGGTGGTCGGTATCGATCCCCACGCCTCCGTCGCGGGCGTACGGAAATAGCGGCCAGCCGGCTGCCGCCCTGGCACGCCAAACGTACGCGGTATGCGCCGCCGGCCGCCTTGAACTCATTTCCGATGCGTTGACCCAAAAAGCTCCACAGGACAGGAGCCCACAGTCCTCCGGGTTTATTGAAGCGGATTGATAGTTGATGCCAGCGAGCAAGCCAAATCAAACAGTGCGAGTACCTTATTAATCGGCGTGTTGTTCAAGAAACAGACTTCAGGACAGCTTTGAACACGGTCGGCGACTTTGAAGCCATTTGATCTCCGCTAAATGTCAGACGATTGTTAAGGTAAGGTAAGCCACCATACGTGAAGTAAGCACTGGAAATCATACCAATGATTATATCTTTATTATATATATATATATATATATATATATCTCTCTCTCTCTCTCTTCTCTCTCTCTCTTCTCTCTCTCTCTCTCTCTCTCTCCTTCTCTCTCTCTCTATCTCTCTCTCTCTCTCTCTCTCTCTCTCTCTCTTCTCTCTCTCTCTCTCTCTCTCCTCTCTCTCTCTCTCTCTCTCTCTCTCTCTCTCTTCTCTCTCTCTCTCTCTGTGCGTGCGTGGCGTGCGTGAGTGCGTGCGTGCGTGCGTGCGTGCGTGCGTGAGTGCGTGCGTGCGTGCGTGCGTGCGTGGTGCGTGCGTGCGTGCGTGCGTGCGTGCGTGCGTGAGTGCGTGCGTGCGTGCGCGTGCGTGGTGCGTGCGTGCGTGCGTGAGTGCGTGCGTGCGTGCGTGAGCGTGCGTGCGTGCGTGCGTGCGTGCGTGCGTGCGTGCGTGCGTGCGTGCGTGCGTGCGTGCGTGCGTGGTGTGTGTGTGTGTGTGTGTGTGTGTGCGTGCGTGCGTGCGTGCGTGCGTGCGTGCGTGCGTGCGTGCGTGCGTGCGTGCGTGGTGTGTGTGTGTGTGTGTGTGTGTGTGTGTGTGTGAATGTAGGTATGTATATATACACATATATACGCATATATATATATATATATATATATATATATATATATATATATATATAGGCATAAACTTAGTTCAGTTCGCTGGGAGGCGCTACTAAGATTTTAAAAAGTGCAATTTAGGAAGAACAAATGTGAGTCACAAAACCAAAATAAAATAGCGAAACGAAAATGTTCATGACAGGTGATACGAGCCATGCTCATGCCATGCCACTGGCAAATCTGTCAAATGAGCTCAGCCATGAGAAAACACCTGCCAACCGCCAGTGAATATTTCAAGCTGCTCTGAAAGGTCCGCCACAAAAACAAATTTTGAGCAAGTGCTGCAAGCGCGACAACCCCACCATTCAGCACGACCACAGCTCCCTCTTAACGTCATCATCGGCTGGTGAAAACAGTCTTATATGACTTCGTTTCCTGCTGGTTCTTTTCTTACCTTGCCGTTATTGATCAAAACCGTATGCCGGATCTGCGCAGCGCAGACCTCCCTCCTCACTGTCCACTGCACGATCAGACACACCGGTGTCCGCACCATCCACGCCCAATGCCGATGACGGCGAGTTTCATTCGGATACCAGATGGAGACTCCGGATACAGTGTATCCGGTCTCCATCCGGACACCGGATACATGCTAAGCCGTGCAAACAGACCGAATTCGCAACACTGGAGGCAAATGTGGTGGAAGGTGTCGACTCGGTCTGTTTTCAAGAAGATGGGGACCGGGGAATGAGCAGAATACGTTACATTTCATCGTCCAAGATAATTAGCTAATGACACGGCCTGACAAAGTAGCTCCCTACCTCGTGCTCGCAAAATCTAATTACGACTGCTGCGCCCCGGCGTATGATAGCATCATGTACCCGGCAGTCCCGCACGAGCACCGCCGGAGCCAGACCGCACCGGCTCATCCCGTGAGGGCCGCGGCCCGATCATCCGAGGCACGTGCCAGCTTCTCTCACCAGCGCTGTCCCGCAGAGGCCGGCCAGCGGCGGCCGACCGCCCCACGCCCGCGGATACGTCACAGCAGCGGTGTGACGGCACCGCGCGCCCCCGCACACGCCGACGGCGAGCCGCGTGACGCGGGGAACGTGACGTAACGCGGCTGGCACCCTGAGATCCGCCGGCCGGACGCGACTACGGCGGGCCAGACGCGATCAGCGGCAGTAGCGTGACCTGGCCGACAGCTGCTCGACAGCTGCCCGAGAGCTACCACGGCTTACGGAACCACAAAGCGCATCACGTCTTGGCTCTTCCGTGGAATCATATGATCATGCACACCGTTGAGAACACCGCAGCCAGAATGCTTCTCAGCTTCGTTCGCAGGCTGCTGTAGCAATCCACCCGCACTAGAAGTGCCCTGGGAACCGAGAGAAACGGCAGCCGGCCAAGATCGCACCGGACGCAGCAGCCCAGGCCGACTACCCATCCATCATGCACCATGCCTCTCATCAGTCACACGAGACAACAACGCTCAGTGGCGCGCCGTGAGCATACACAAGCGGGCTGCAGCAGAGCGCTGCGGACGGACGCGGGACGTGACCCCGACTCAGACTCACTCAGCCTGCGACCGCGGGCGGTCTGCACCCGTGTCCTCCGGCAAGTTCACTCCGCTTGCCAGCTCATTTAATGACAGAAGGGCCAGGCACTGCGTGGCTCTAGTGGACACGGCGAAGCGCCCCCGAGTGACGGCGCGGCGGTCAGGGACAGCACGCCCGCACGCACGCCCACAAGGAGCGGACCGGGCCCCGAGCCGGGCCGCGATGGGACGACTTACCGAGTCGTTGCTTGAGCCAGTTGGTGGGGATGGGACAGAAGCGGCCGGTGGGGTCGGCGTCGCCGACGCTGGCCGGCCGGCCGAACCGACTCCTCCAGCGCAGGCTGGCCAGCGATCCTGCCGCCGCGCCGAGGGAGAGAAAGAGAGAGAGAGCATGCTGTCAAGGCGGCCACCAACGCACGGTCTGGGCTCGGGCCTTCGCCGCGCTCGCACACTGCCAGGCCTACGCACTGCCTACTCTGAGCGGGCAGCATGGATCCTCTACACAAACCGTGCTGATTAAATACACACTACGCTATGGATGACATGTGCAAAGACGACGTTTCTCAAAACAGGACCAAAAGACGGCATGCACACGTCACACGTCTTTCACGAGACGGCGGCATCTACGAGACCAGACCGCATGCATGGGTGGCCCATGTCGCGCCAGCGGGCGCCATGCGACGTTCGCTGACATGGGGCTCCATGGCATGGGGCTCCATGGGACTCCCAAGGAGGCTACGTCATTCGAGGGGACTTAACAACTCCTTGTAAGACGACCGTATTCATGGAAGCTACCTGCCTTCAGTCCAGTACAGAAAGAATTTTGCACAGTTGGCGATGCCTCTGGGGGAGCTAGACGAACCACGCACATTCACAACCTTGTAAACCGATGGCTGCCGCTTGTTCGCGGGAGCCCAAGGCACGAAAACGCATGTAAACGCACCATAGCAAAACGAGGCACAACACAGACACGACACTGTCAAATCGTCACTACAACAGCGGAACATGCAAATGCCAATATGCTAACACTACACAGCTAAAAAACAAAGAGTACAGACGGCACTGTGACAATTGTGACAACGTAACAATCGTCACTATAACGGCGGAGCATGCAAATGCCGATATGCTAACACTATACAGCAACAAAAGCAAAGAGGAAAAGGGCAGAACCAGAGGACAGGGGGGGGGGCGGGGGGGGGGGCTATCCTTCGGTATCACGTAACGTATCACCACAGCGTGGTAAGAAAGGCATCCCTGCCATTCCGGCCCCCTCCCAAGCTTTTTGAAATTTACATCCCGCCGGAAGGGCGTTGTTCACGTCCAAAGACGAAAGGATTTAAAAAGCCGGCCACCTCTATCCTTATTCTGGTATGTCACTAGGTAACAACAGCTAAACGGAAGCCAGCATCAGGTGGCTCGCGTGCGCTGCATCAGATTAGTGTCATTAAACACCAAAGCATGTAACATCTGACGCGCCAAAACCAGTCAACAACGTACAGATAGGGAACTTAGGCCTATTAACTATCTTCAGAACCATGTTTGCTATGTCGGAGCAGACGGCGACGTTGCATAGCTGCTGACAAACTGAACTATACAGAAGCAATAAGCTGCCAATGTGTGTGAGCCGCGGCATGTCCAACCACATCATTTCATTCAGTTATATCGAAGACTAGGCACATGAAACGACGATGAAAAAACGACAATGAAAAAAACGACGCTCGCCAGCGTCGTTTTTTTCGTGTTTTTGTTCATGATATCTGATGTGGTCGTTCAGCGCACCGTATCAATATCCATTCGTGCACCTTATGATACGCCAGACCTGATCATGAAAGGCCAAAACATATACTCAAACAATTGTTTACCCAAGGATCCAGGTTTAATTTGTCCTTGATTGGCATGACCGCCCACGACAATATATTATACAAAATTTCATGTCCTGCATTATCAGTTAGTATGGCGAGATACGGCACATCAGTCAGCACAGCAAAGTGATACAGAATTCATTTCTAAGGCGGACGTATGTTCCCTGGTACCTGAACACGAAAGGCGTCATGGAGTGATCTCGACAACGAGACGTGATAACTGACCTCAATAAAGAGATAACCTAGGCTCATTCATGACACATGAAAGGCAAAATCCTGCAAAAAAAATCGAGCAACGAAAAGCACCGCCCTTTTTGTTGCTGGATTCCTTTCCGAAAAAAACCTCCAGAGCACTGGGTTCCCAAGATCCAGCAACCATTTGACATTGCTAGTGAACAACATCTCTCCTCTTGAGACCAAAACTGAAAACAGGATACCACAGCGCAGCGCATCTACGTCCACCAAACAAACAGCAGCCTGCCGGCTTGTTCCCGCTGCTCCGCCCGACCGCGCACCGGTGCACACCCGGCCCGGAGTGTGCACACCCACACCGGCCCCTGACGCCGCGCACTAGCGGGTGGGCCAGCGGGCGGCCGTCGGGCCACTGAGCCACCCCGGCCGAGGGCGCACTACGGCCCTCGACCGGTCCGGCCCGGTCCGGCCCGGCCCAGCCCCGGCGGGCCGCCGCTCCACTGTTTACAGGCGCAGAGAGGCGAGCACGTGTTGGTCAGCGGGCGGTTAGCGCCAGCCTCCCCCCCCCCCCCCCTTCCAGCCCTCCCCAAGGTCAGCCGGCCCGCCCGCCGAACGTGTTAAGGGAGAGACGCATGCCACCACTGCCGGGTAAAAGGCACGCCGAATGGCGGCGAGGGGACAGATCGACGACCTGTGAAGTGACCTGTGACCAGTGACATGACCTGACACCGGTGACGTGACCTGTCACCGATAACGTGACCTGTGACTGGTAGCGTGACCTGTGAAGTGACCTGTGACCAGTGACATGACCTGACACCGGTGACGTGATCTGTCACCGATAACGTGGCCTGTGACTGGTAGCGTGACCTGTGAAGTGACCTGTGACATGACCTGACACCGGTGACGTGATCTGTCACCGACTAACGTGACCTGTGACTGGTAGCGTGACCTTTGAAGTGACCTATGACCCGTAACGCGACCTGTGACGGCCAGACTGCCGTGCACTTCCGACAAGGAAAAGGAAAAGACAGTCGGGACACCATGGGGACACCCCTGATCCCCTGGGCGTTCTGTTGTATACAGTTTGCTGTAATACTGAAATATGAATGCCAGCGCGAAGGTATCGGCTGCGATTGCCGCTGATATCATTGTTGGGGAACAGGCAGCCCGTATGCTAGATTTCCAACGGACGTAGTCTTTATCACCGTAGCTCCTTGACAGAAACGTAACTGAAACACAAAGTGGAAGTTGTAAAATTTTTAACTTTTTAAAAGCAAGTCGATCGTAATCTGATGAAATTTGGCAGGGTATTTTTATGAAATTCGGCCGGCTATTTCTACCAAAAAAATCTTCACGTCTTCGGGTTCATATCACCACAACCAGGCGAAAATCGAGGGGCGGGGCTAAGAGTTGCCTCATATGCCGCCTGATAAAAACCGGCTGCATTACGCTTGCTCCACGTCTTGATAAACAAATGAGCCCAGATGGACACACAGGTTGGTTAACATTCAACCAGTGTGTCTTTTGTACTCTGCAACAGGGCCCCAACTCACAGCTTTGTTCATATCCCGATCAAACGATGACCTGTGGACGACTTCAACGAGCCGCGTCACCTCAGTGTCCCCCCCCCCCCTCTCCCTCCTGACGGTACACCTTCGCCGCGCGCGCTGGGTCGGAGGTCGCCGCGCGATCCACGTGACGTCAAACCACGGCACGGCCGACCGCCGACAATGTTCCACTCCCCTCGCATGAACCGCAGCGAGTTCCACAGCGGGATTCAGCTGACTAAGAAGAGAAACCTTTTCACGAGGAGCAGCCCATAACTGTGGCTGGTATTTCAGCTAGTACATAAAAGATCCAATAATTTGTTGGAGGTAAAATTGTCTGGAGGTTCTGCCGCATCTGTACCAGGGATGTGGAATATTAACGCGCGCATGAAATATTGAATAAACGCACCACACATCACAAAGTCAATATGCAGCTCAAACACCAAAACGATACCACCATGTGAAAAGTTCACTTCTATGCTACATTTACGAGTGCATAGGCATACAGCGACAACGACGTATCATTAAGAACGAGGCCGCGGGCCGAATGAGTCTCGGTGTTACCTTACTACCGTAACTGGCCAACAATGTCGTGCCTCCAGCGGCTGGACCGTCCAGCCAGTACCGCTTATGGGGGCCTACCTTTTTCCAACCACTGACCACAGCACGGTGAAATGTTAAAAAGTGGCGCGATTCTGCAAAAGTTGTGTTGTGGTGTTCAAATACAAGGTGTCCGATCACGTGGCTCATTTCTGCCGCCTTGCAGTGTTATCGCTGTTACACCTCCCCGGTCGGTGATCGCGAGAAATGTAACGTCATTACAACACACACACACAGCACAAAACAACTGAAGAACAACGTCGGATCTCGGTTCAGATCTCAGCGGATCTCGGTCGGATCTCGGTTCAAATGTCAGCGGATCTCGGTCGGCTCTCATTTCATATCTCAGCGGATCTCGGTCGGATCTCGGTTCAACCGTCAGCGGATCTCGGTCGGATCTCGGTTCAGATCTCAGCAGATATCGGTTCAGATCTCAGCGGATCTCGGTCGGATCTCGGTTCAGATCTTAGCGGATCTCGGTCCGATCTCAGTTCAGAGCATTAGCGTCTCAACGCTACACTGCTGTAATACCACCTAGAGCTGACGCATGATGAAAAGACGCTCACACGGGCTAAATCATGGTCATCAGTGTGAGCAGGCTATCGCGCGCTAACTATGGAACCCGCTGTTCTCTGGCGTTTTAAAGATTGATGACAGATCTCATCCGCCAAAGCACATAAAGGCGTGAAATCAATCGCAAGGCGCGAGCGAGCCGGCTACAACTAACAAATCTCAGCGACAACAGGCAACTGCCTGTCCCATAGGCGCCAGTAATCTGACTCATGTAGGTTGCATTGGTGTTATATAACATAGGTGCCACAGGTGTCATGCTAGGGGTGTCATATGCCAACAACAAGCGGAAATAGGCAAATGTTACGTTTTTTGGAACTGATCTTGAGATAGGCCTTACTGAGATCTAAACCAGAGACTTGACGAAATTGGTCATAAGAACTGCCTAGTTGTGCAGGTATGGCCGTCGTGATCAATATCTAACCAACACAGGTGAGTATTTCGCAATACTCTGGTCGCATCTGTGAAAACTATAACTCATTTTAAATTTACCCATTTTGTTGACTGAAAAGGTCGAGTCAGGTCAGACTCCTTATTGCCTGAAGGCCATCACCAGCCAGCAGGCAAAACCCGGTCCATTCACTTTTGCCCTCCAAACTGAAGGCCTCACTTTAGACTCTGGGAAGCCTGGATCCCACCAAGTTTCAAGCCATGTTGCTTGCAAAGTTGTGTGATGCCATACTCAGTGCACCCTGGCTGCCAAACTGAAAGTTTATCCAACTGCCATTTGTATGGGATCCCAAAGGTGATAGACTCAAATGGCTCTTGTTTTGTCATGACCTGCACAGTGATAGCAGTCATGTCTGCAGTCATTCCAGTCATCCCATGCTGTGAATGATCCCACTCAGATAAAATACTTTAAGCATTGTGATTGGACTCCATGTATGGGCATGATCCCGTGAATGTCATTCAAACATGGGCATACCTCCAGCTTCTCAGCTTAATGTCACAGGGTACCACACAAATCCAAACACTTTAAACACAAGCAGACATTCCATGTGAATTTCATCACATGAGGGTACCCCTGGATATACTCATAAGTTAATATTTACCACTCTAAATACTGGGTTTTAAGATAATGCACAGGTACATATGAGTAATGAGATGATGGATTAGGTTTAGCCCAACAACTTGTGATGATTTTCAACAAAGAACAAATTACTAATAAACTACTAACAAGTGAATTAGGATTTCCTATCACTTCAATAATCATTGAATAAACACTATTTGCACAACTTAATTATTATATTGAGCAGTTAAATCAAGATATGCTGCCTGTTTGAACTTGATGGTTAACTTTGATTTTGAAGGTTCTGTGCCAATTTTTGTGCTTAGTGCTGACTTCTTGATCTTGAATAGTCCCAGGACCATGATCTTGTGCATGCAAAACACAGTCAAAATCAGATCTCTCTTAGTTTGGCCAACTAGTGTTGCCTTTTAAGGAAGTCTACAATCAGCACCTATATCTAATATCACACAATGAGTGGGTACCATATGAATAGTTTTATGCCTCAAGCACCTAAATGAGACAAGCCCGTGCCTAGGTGATATCTAATACTCAATATTTGGTTGTGTATTAGTGGAGCTCTGTTTGAAGTATTTTTTCCTCTGTTAGGTCCTCTGTTATTTCTCTGTTAGGTCCTCTGTTATCAGGTCCTCTGTTATTTACATTTTGTTGATGTTCATAAGGTCAATGTTAAATTTGCCTTTGAAAGCTTAGGAGGAAGCTCTGCCTGTCCCCCCCCCCATAGTTCCCATGATACTCATTTTGGACTACACATTACACACACTACATTCTGGCTCACACCACCCAGGCTTTGACAGGCATATCTTTGCTGGTATCATGCCTATATGCACTGGACCCACTCTTACTTATTATTCCTCCACCAAAAAGTGTGTGACATGTAGCAGCCAGGTGGAAGCTACGTATTCACTTTGTATCAGCAGGGTAAAAAAGGTGGGTATAACAAAAATGCTTGCAGTATTTCAAGGGTATAGGCAAAATAACCCCACATTCAAAAAAGCATTGCTTGTGATTCAATGACACTGACAATTATGTAACATGTCATACTGTTATCAAAATTGGTTTAACACCTGAGCAATAAGCTCAAATCTTGTCATTAAGTGACAAACCTCAGAGACTGTCACTTAACACTTACCTGAGAACTCCATTATTGCCTCGTCCCCCTTGATTTGCTGGATCTCGCTTAACAGCAGCTGTCGGTCGTCAGCTGTGAAGTTCCTAGCCAGGTTTCTCGCCGACTCCTTGGTTAACCGCAGCCTTGGCGCGGAGCTGCCGTCCTGCGTTGCTCGCGCCAATGTCTTTTCATCTAAGGGAGCTTGGGTGTTAAGGTCGAGGCGCAGGCAAGAAGCCAAGCATCCACTTGCATTTTTCCCTAATAACGGTTTGTGTGCTTTTCTTCCAGATTGGGATGTGGCCACTTTAAACAGCACACCCCTCGTGATCGACCCCATCTTCTGCGCCCGCTCACCCACAATAACCGACCAGCGTGAGCAACGACGACTGACGGCGCGATGGTCGTGATCGTCGCATTGCTACCAAATATATGCCCTCTCAAAGCGTGCACGAGTTGAAGGAAAACTTTACTGTGCACGCCATTTCTTGACGTACCCGTGCGAGATTGAAAGCATGACATAAGGTCACGTGAATTGATCGCACTGATGCTCATGGAACCGAACCAATACTTTTGAAATACATAGACTTATTGCTTAATACACTAAAACTAACTTTCGTCGTGGTGTAGTGTGATGGTGCTCGGTGACAGAATGGCGAAGGATGCGGACACCAGAAAACAACATTGAGATACATCCAAAGAACATCAATCAAGCAAATTATCCCCCCCTTTTTAGGGCAGGTATTTGGACTTCTTTACAAAGTGGTTTTTAGATAACTGTACACTCAGCGGCATTAACGTGGAATATCTTGTTCATGGCACTAGTTGTAAGTGCTGCTATCTTTTATAAAGTAAAGCCAGGAATAGGTGGCAGCACTGCATGAGGATTGATGCTTCTGGATTGCGAAAAACTACGCATGGAAAACATTCATTTGGAAATTATACGCATGCATACAGTTTGTCAAAATAAAGTGCGTAGAGGGTCGAGTCCACAACTTGAAAGATTCGTGCTGTAAAAAGTATGTCCAGACAAAGCCCGTGAGGTTAAATGTTTTCCGGAAAAACTCGTAACAAGAATGCTTGCGTGTACAGAAGTTGACATGGATAGCTTTATGAAGCTCCTTATGCACAAACTTTCTTCGCAAATAAAGCTCATTAAAAATTGCCTACGCAGACGTTGGTGTGCAGATGCAAGTGTTCGTACGCAAACGTTCATACGGAAATGATAGCTGGGAAACGTAAAGTTCGCTAAAAATAATTCGTGCGCAGAAGTCCGTGTGTAGATACATGATATAGGTTCGAGCGCGGATCCCATCGATGATGCAGGCCCTCGGATCACTTGTCATTGTAAGGTCAACCACATCCCGTCGGCTGGGCATGGGCAGGGTAAGATATGGCGGCGGTCACGGACGATTGCATAGGCCGGGTCAAATCTTATGACAAGCTTAGCAATTCATGACACGAAATGAGCGCCTTCACCTCAAAGTAATTCGAGTCAATCAGTGTTTCCAACCACAACTGAAAAATCACAAGAAATGCCAAAGGCGGTCAGTGGATCGAAATATTTAAGCAAGCAAGTTTATTCCTGACAAATGCATCCGAACGAAGAACTAAGCGCACATGTTGGGGTTGGTTAGACCACTTTGGTGTACGTTTCATCACACTGGGTTGGAGTCGGCTCAACTGAAGATATTTTAAAAACACATTGCATTTCCTAGCAGCGTTTGATAAGGACACTGTCTGCACCCGACCCAAAATTGGTCAAAGCTGTAGCTTGTTAATCGTATTCTGGGCAGAGCTAAATATTGCACAGCCGCGCTCTCCGCCTCAGATTATCCCGCTGAGACCAATTTGGACCAAATTTAAGACGTGCTGGTGCATGAAAAAGGTGATCAGTTTGTTTTGGAACACTCGTCATAAGACTTAAATCCACACGAATTTTTGTTCTGCTATCGATGCTTACAATTCTTGCGCATGTACTGTTGTCACACGAACTTTGTGCGTTAGCGACACTTGTGTACGTCCAATTACGAATAAATGGGCACATTTCATTCACACCAAATTCTTCCATGCTAACTTTTGCCCCGACTAACTCTTGCTATCACGGAAGGTTTACGTACACACTTGACACCATACGAGCACTTACGTACGACCAGAGGTACGCTGTTTTATTCCTCGCGGTGCCAACCGTTCCCGTCATGCTGAGAGGCAGGTGACGCCTTATAGTCCCAGCAGCTAAGTGCGTCATAAAGTCCTAATGATGACGACGACGAAAACTTTCGTATGAATGTTTGTGTGCCCTTGTCAAACGACCTTTAGACATTCTGTGCATCGGCTCACTAACGACTGCCTACCTACTTCGCGCACTTTTTTGCGAACATTTATCCTAAAGTAAAGTCGTCAACATCCGGCTTCCTCCACGTTTGCCTGTGTTGAAAATTTCGGGACGCAATTTAGCTCTCTTTGACAGGGACCGCATCCGTGCGAAAATTCGGAGAGCAAACACGTACCTACTGACTGACCAGCCGGGTGTCACGCTTCTTTACACTGCGAGCTGGAGCACGTGCGAGGTGTTTCTAACAGACAGCTGAGCGGACAGGCTAATCAACGCCGGTTCAATAAACGGGCCAACGTTGGCCACTATGCCTTTTGAGTTTTGTAAGTCGCTCGCCCCAGATGTCTCCTGATTTCGCATCACGTATCTGCCCACACGGGCATTTGCGTTTCGCGGGGTATCTTTCGACTTCTCGTAGTTACTTAACAAAACAAAAACAAAAACAGTGCAGTCGATGCATCGCCTCGTGCCAATGCAACATTTTTTTTTTTTTTGTAAGCTAGCAGCTATAGTGAGGGACAGCATAATGCTCATACACGCTGCCTGGCAGCACGGCAGACGTGGGCAAGACAAACCCACTGACTTTCAAAGTGCGATTGCGCATGCCAGAAATGTCTCTAAGGAGAAGTAATGATGGACTGGGTGAATTCGTCGAACTTAAGTACTGCCAAGTTTTACCCTGAGCGGTGAGCCGACCAAGCCCCGACGCACGCGCCCCCTGTCGTGCGACGACACCGCGGTCGCTGCCCCTGGGGCGGCGTCTGTGCCGCAATGTGTTATCCCCAGGGACGGCTTCTGTGTGCCGTGGAGCCATCAAAAAGTCCAGGGTCGCAGCGTCCAGTGTTCGTATCGTCCAGGATCGCAGCATCCAGTGTTCACAAGTCCAGAAAACGTCCAATTCCGTGGCCATTGGGGTTGTTCATAAGGTCCCAGGACGCAAAGTCCAGAGTCGCGAAGTCCAGGGTCGCAAAGTTCAGTGTTCAAAACTTCCAGTATCCATGGCAACCAGGCTAGTTTAGATTCCTACCGCCAGATAACACTACAGAAGCATCTTTGAGTTCTGCCGCTATTTCCCTCCTTTGTTAACAGATGGCACAGTCAACCTGACATTCCACTGATGATCACGTGATGCGTACCGTCAAGCATGGTTACTATAAATTACCTAGACGCCTGGCGGCCGTGCCGGGCCTGGGTGCGGCCGCGCCCCGGGGATTACCGGCGGACTGGGCGCAGATGCACTGGGCGGCCACGCGGCCGGAGACATGGCGGGCGGCGCGGGCTCGGCGAGGACCGCTGCGCCCGCGGGTTAAGCGGACTCTCCCGCCCCGCCGCTGCTGCCTGGGCCCCAAATGCCAGGGTACACTCGGTTGCTCAGGGGCCCTTCATATTGGTATCGGGTTCTTTCCACTTGCTTGGAGGACCCCGTGCTGTTGCTGGGGACCCATATTAGGTAACGCCCCGAGACACTCGATGTTCAGGGGCCCTTTTCATTGACTTATGGCTCTTTCCCTTTTTGAGATTATTTGCTGAGGACCCTTTACTTGTCAGAGCTTTCTCTTTTAACCTGCCCGGGCATTCTTGATCACACAGGGGCGTTAATTCATGTACACTGATCTTCGGCCGGTGCCCTTTGGTCAGGGGATACTGTACTCCGGCCGGACCCTATGTGCTAGCCTGCCGGGGTGCTCCCGATCGCTCAAGGATCCCACCATATTGGTGTTAGGTTTTTCTCTCTTGTTATGAGGACCCTTCACTGTTCACTGGAGCCTCTTCGTTGGCCTGCCACGGCAGTTTCGATTGCTCAGGTGCCGTGCTTATTAGTCTCGGGTTTTTCCATATTATAGGAGGGCCTACGCCATTACCGGGGGCCTAAATCTTTATCATTTTTATTGGGGCCTTACTTCTTACCGACTGATGACTGAATTTGTGGCTATGGCAATTACGCCGATGAATTCGTTATTAGTTATTGTCAAACATAATTTTACACGCCGCCCACGTCGTGCATCTTATTTCCATTGTTTATTGTATTTGGGACGATTATTATACCTGCACTTTATGTTTTGATGAATTTTAAGGATAGGATATTCTGTGTTCCCTTGCAACAGACAAACAAAAGCTCTGTATTAGTCCTCAGCCATCAGCCGATCTCATCAACTACCCGGCTAACAGTGTACAAGCTAGGAATCAAACTCGTGCTTGATTTTTATGGTATTTAGCAGCCAATTTAATTGTATGCTGCCATGTTTTCTTCGAAATACTCAGCCTTGAAATGACGGAATCCACCATGATCCGAAGAAGATGAACAAGCTCCATGTAGCTGCATACAAAGCACGCCTAAGCTTCTAGAGCTGTGCGCAGTGAGCTAGGTTCCCGTATACGAACTGCATACATAAAAATATTAAAAGGAAATGGCCGGAATACGAGGATTTCTGGTGGATGCAGCCCTGAAGCCTACGGAGCTCACAAAGTAAGAGGACTTCTCCAGTTGTCTAGCATTTTCGAAGTGTACATGTGTGGAGATTAAGTTACCGTGAAGTTCACTACCTCCGATCACTTCGATATGGTGTCGTGTTAGTTCTGGCCGGTGCTTTTGACCGAATCGCACATGGCGTTTAATAATGATGTATATATATATATATATATATATATATATATATATATATATATATATATGCTTTTATGACGACAGACACACGAAGCTCGCAGAACTTGCACGTATATGACTAGTGACTGACTCTTCTATATATCTGGCTCTTCATTTCATTTTGGCACCCTAAACATTTAGAATCAGAACATAAAGCACGAGAATGCAAACCAATAATGACTTTTCACTGGACAGCACTCACTGCCGTATTGACTTGGCAACAACAAACAGTTGTTTAGCCGTGCAGAAGATATCATTAGCACCATACACTGTGAATAACACAAACAACACAGCAAATCACAGCACTGCATGCCAACTACCCAATACCCGCGCCATTCATCAGTGCCTCGTTCCTTGTCTAAGTGATTTACTTGTGATCTTGCTCCAAAGAGATAATACTGTAGTTTTATGCATTTCTTTGTTTAGAAGTTGTTTTTGGTCATGAATGAGTGATGCATCCAGAATGCTGAGATTCATTGTTTTGTATGCAGATGATAAAATTGCAGTGTTTTGTGTAAGCGTTCGGCGCGCGAAGAGAGTTTTGTGGTCGGACTGTACGCAGTTCCTTGGTGCCCCCTCCGTGAGGTGCTCTGTGAGACGTCGGAACAAAAATGTTGTAGTTACGCCATTGTAGCGTACGGAACCTTGCAGCAACACCTGGCAGCGGTCAACAGACGGGTGGAAATGACCACGTATCGAGATCGATACTTTCCAACGCTTTATGAAGTCAATGGGTATGCGTGTAAAAGGTGTCCCCTTGCCGGATGTTTCACTAGTGCAATTTTTAGATTGGTAGTCGGGACGGATTACGGGAAGGCGCAATAGGAAGGCGCAATGACGTAATCTCTCTTGCTCGTAATGCGGCAACTGCTGAGCCCTTTCGGAGAATCAACTGGTCAGCCAACTAAATTGCATTGGTGAAACGTTCTGGTCAGCAGTTGAAGGCATTACGTCCCATCCTGGGGTCCCCAACGGCTTTTAGTCTGGTGATAGCCCCAGGACCGTACAGAGACCCTCAGAAGTATGCATCACGACCGGTCCCCTCGTCGATGCGGCTGGCCCTCTAACTGCGACATCCAGCAACAGATCGGCGCAGGGGGCCTTCACTGATGCAAACAGACTCTTTACTGCCACAGGAAGTCCAATAATTGGCATCGAGACACGAATTCGTCTTATCGGCCCCTGGCTGAAATGGTGCAGAGGATCCCCCGTCCGGTTCTGGTGTTCCTGGCTGGCACAGGCCTCTCCACTGTCTCATTGTACACGAGAACCCCCTTTTGTTATTTCTCAAGAATTCTTTCATTGTCAGGAGGGTCCAGACCAGCACAATAGGCTCTTTGACATACGGGGTCCATCATCGTTCCTATTTAGCAAATGTGCTCCTGGTTGGGGCTCATTGCCGACACATGGTCACCTGCCAGAGACTGGTCGCTGACCAGCAATGTGGGTCCTTCATTGTTTCAGGTGTCCCGATGAATATAGGGTGCCTTCTAATTGGCATTTAGAGATCTTGGCCTTGTCTCTGCTCGGGAAATAACCGCTACGCCCCAGAATAGCACGGCACGGATTGGTCGATACGGCTGTTCTCAGCCAGTTGCTTCAAATGGAGACACAGTCGCACGGGTCTCCGATCAGTGCTAGAGCTTCTCTTACATTTTAGGGTCAGACCTTCAGGCTGTGATCCCTCCATACGACCCCTGGCCTGCCCTTCGGACCCTTTAATCGGGCCCTTAATCTTTGGCTCAAGGGACCAAACAAGGACTTTCGGAACCCATGGGACCATTGGAGCCTAAGGGGAAAGAGGGGGGGAGTCGTGCTTAATTCGGTTCCCCGCGAAAATATAGCTTAAGGGGCCATTTTAAGTGCCCATAGAATCTTGCATTGCCTTAAAATAAATGCTTGGGCCGATTGTGGCGCTCCAATTTAAGTTGGGGCTCATAAAAATAAATGTTATGATGCCCCGCAATCAAGGCTCTTGCTGCCTTTTCACCGAAGGAGCCGAACCAGGATTTTAACCGTGTAATGCAGAGCAACTGTGGTGCCCCTGTATTTCGGTGTCCCCCGAAAGGGAAGTTTTGGACCACTCAGTTGTTCTTTCAATCACCCACCTGCATTTGGTGTTTCAAGGAATCAATGCAATGGTGGTCCGAAAGAAAAGAGTCGCTTGGCCGATTGAGCCGATTTAGGATAGAAGGATTTAGTGCTCTTCCATCGCATGGACCGACGCAGGGTTTCGTCGAGACCATGGCACGAACGTTGTGGTGCCTCTGCAATTTCGTGTCTCATAAAAGTAAAGGTTCTGTTCCGAAATGAAGGTATTATTGCAGCTTTGCGATGAGATCTGGTGCTTCTTCAGGGCGTCCAAACCTCCTTGGGCCCAAGGGGGAAGGAATGACCCCATGGCCCCTCCCACTCTGGACCTGCCCCTGCTTTGTGGTGCTTCAGGAAGTGTGCGCCTCTGGAAAATATAAATTAAGATAAGCGTAGCTACAGCGTGGCTACATAAGCGTAGCCCGTTATTTCTTCCTTATTTGTCATTCGGCTCCTCGCGCAAGCCCCATTCATCTCACTTTGGCGTGAATCTGAATATATACCGTGTCGTGTTTATGACTGCAAAACCCAATTCTGTGTTCCGTAAAGTCTTGTTTGTACATGCTATGCAGTTGGCGCCTCCTTCGCACGAGACATGTGTACTGGGCCATGCTGTCTCTAAATTCTCTTCAAGTCAACAGGTACCCACCAGCGGTTCAGCTACGCACGCGAACAGGTACGCACGCTGTGCTGCTACATACGGCCCGCTGCTAGACGCCTATTGCATACTGCATCGCTCGACCCGTTTCAAGAGCATTTGCAATAAACACCGTTCAAAGTGCTCTCTGCTCCCTTGCCCCGAGCACACGGTGTTCCTACCTCCATTACCAAGGACGTAGCAAAACAATGAAGCGAACTGTGCATATTAAAAACTATATTTATCATATACATATATATATATATATATATATATATATATATATATATACCTGCATCGTGTTTGTATTTCCTTGGCCCTATGCGAAGTCCGGTTCACTGACTTCTGACTTACGCGGTTACGGCCATCGGTTGCCTTGGCCGATCAGCTGATCGTTCGCGCCATTTTCATTCGCGCCAGCCTGCCTGTTGTCAAGCGCGTGAAGTTCGGCGCGTGGATGAAAATGTTCTAATAGGATTCGTAATTGGTTGGAAGGAAGCGTTTCCCGCCTTGAGTTTCTCAAGCGCCGTGGTCGTCTAGCACCGGATCCCAGACAGATAGAGACTAGTCGCGTGGGAGTTGGTTTTCGGAGGCGGGCTCTGCGAGACGAAACCACGAGCAAGTAAATATGGAAGTAAGCGGACATTCTTGCCTCACATGGCTGCAATTGTCGACAAAATAAGGATAATCTTTTCACGAAACATTATTACCGATATCCAACGCAGCAATAAGATAATTTGTAAGATAGCGCCACAGTGAACCATAGATACTTACACATGCGTGCGACAAAACACATGCAGAAGGGATATCACCATCAACCACATATTTCTAAGCATTACATGACATGAATTCACATATTCGCACTCTAATTCTGGTGGCACATATCTCCCGTTATATAACTTTGTTCGCAACTAGGTATGATACTACGGAGACCAGAAACAATGTGAGAAGAAGCACAAATGCGCGGTATGCTGTCATCTTAACCGATACATGCATCAGATAAAACCTGCCTTCCCATGAAATGGTGGAAAAATCAAATTAAATGGCAGACTCTGCTGCCACCCTTCTGCCTACCGGCCACGTATCCGCTAAATATCGACAATAGCATGATGCTCAGACATTTGTCTCGGTGTTTCTATATGCGATCGGCTGTTTGTCGTCCAACGCCTACACTTTTGCATCTCTCGTTTCAGGAGCATTTGTAGCATGCCCCACACACGGCTTACCGTAAGTGCACTGTGTGCTCCTACATCCATTTTCAAAGACTTAGCGAAACGATGAAAGGAGCTGAACATATCGAAAACTATTATGATCATATTCAAATTACATACCCGTATATTTGTCTTATTTCCTTCTGTCTCATGCGTTCACTGCAGTTCGTCTTACGCGATTACAGCGATCGGTTGCCTTGGTCGATCATCTTATCGTTCGCGCCATGTCCATTCGAGCCAACCTACCAGTCGCCAAGCGCGTGCGAACAGTCTGGCGCGTCAATGGAGATGTCCTCGTTTCGGACGGGGAAAGTTTCGCGAGCATCGGAACCTTTTGGCGCCAGCCCATGGACAGAGCACTGAGCACATAACTTGCCGCGAGAGATATGGTCTTTTGGGGCGGGGCCAGCGTGCGGTCAAGCTAGGAGCAAGCAATTTTGGAAGGAAGCAAGCATTGTTTTTTCCTGTTTCGCCCGTTATGGCTTCAGTTATTAGCAAAATGATGAATATCGTTCCACGAAAAATCGGTGCCGATACCTAACGCAGCAAGAACATGACGTTTAACCCTCGTCATGATAAGCGGTGATTATGGCACGTGTTTCGATACCAAAATGTCGCCCTAGATTTTCTGGTTTCGGAGCAGCGTCAGTTTGTCATGAGCACTCGGCGGCGATCTATGGCTAACTCAGGCGGCGGGCGGCAAGAGAATTGCACTACAGAATGCATTCAGAATTGGATAAGACACACGGCAATTTAAGGTCCGTGTCACTGCAAGGCTTGTTCTCGTGAACATAAGATAAAGCTACAAAGGGCGGTTTTCTGTAAAATTCGACCTTTTGAGCTATCAACAACATAAAAACTAGTACCAATCGTGAGATCGTGTTCAGAACAATATACTGCTGTTCTCGGCAAGCTCTGTCTTTATAAGCTTGGAAATGCCGGAGGAGGGTCGCATCAACCCACTCTCCCCCTATCGGTCCGAGTTATGCAAAACGGCGAATCAGGGCGATGGCGAAGACATACAGCGAGCATACGTACTTAAGCATACGTACAACGCACATACAGAAGGGATATTACTATCAGCAGCATATTTCCTGAGCGCAACATTACATGAATCCACACTTTTGCACTCCGATGTGTGGGTGCCAAAGCTCTCTCGCTATGTCACTCTGGTCATAATTCGGCCGGATATTCCGGAGGCTAGACAATCTTCACAAGAAACAGAAAATTGCACGATATGCTGTCATTTTCACTGAAAGAGTCGTCTAAATAACTTGTCACCGTCAATCACGAAAACACATATGATGCATGTGAGCATTTGGCGTAGCAGGTGTTTTTGAGACATCAGTATTTTTAAAGGTGTATTCGCATTGCCCTGCCATGAGACTGTTGTTCGCGAACAGGGACACACGCTGAGGCTAATTTTCGATATCAAATCCGATCGACTTAACCTACAATGGCCCTTCGTCTCGGCCGATTCTGGACCACTACCTGGCACGAAATCTGATGCATGACTTAACCGCATGTCCCGACTGAGCGGCCAGAGGGGGTTCACGAGTTTACTAGAGAGGGCTTCTTGGACTAGTATACGCTGCTACGGTATTGTCAGAATTTTTATTTGGCAATATTTCTGCTCTTCTCATTCAGTATGGTCATTTTTTGGGCTTCACGGTTCCGAAAAGGGCTCCTCCCAACGGGTTCCTGGACCCTCGACCTTTTACCCCCCCCCCCCCTTCGGCAGCCAGATCCCAATAGAGTTTTCAGCCAAGACTTGAGACCCTATGCATTTCTCGATTGGGGCTGAAGGACCTTTCCGTCCCCTTTCAGATTTCTAATCGGTTACTATTACTACACATGATGCATTGGTCCCCTCTCTGACACCGAAGGCCCTCTGACCGGGATGGTTGACCCTGGATCAACGCGGGGCCTCTTACCGTTTCAAAAAGGTCTCAATAGTAACGGGTTTAATGAAAAGCACATGGATCTCAGTTCGACGCATTTGGGTCGTAGAGAAAACGGGCAGAGGGACCCTGTACCGGTGCTGGTCCCTGACTGACATGAAGCTCTTCCGTTAAGACGCCCGTCAAGAAGGGGGAGGACGGGGGGGGGGGGTAGGAGCAGCTCCGATCCAGCACGAGCGAGATCCCGAGATGTCCGACCCGTCCGGATGTCCGGTCCGCCGGGATGTGTACCGCTGCGAGACGAGTGAAACCGAGTCAGGGGCCTCGGGCTCTGACGCGAAGACGGATGCGTGCCCGACTGAGCCAGCGGCGTTT